>NW_024465217.1:0-14187 GCF_017591425.1 Ochotona curzoniae | reverse complement strand
CAGAAGTGAAATCTCAGAGATCTGTGAGGTGTGGCAAACCTTCCTTTACCTTACACATGCTTTTAGGACAGGGTACTCATCTTGGCATTTCAGAACATCTTTCTCTGCTTAAGGAGACATTACAACTTATCTCCTCCTTGGCATTAAGTGCATGGAAATGTCTGCCATCTCCAGATCAAAAGTCTTCAAATTTTACAAATGTTAAACCAAAATCTGAGGAGCATTTTGGAGATTTTGTGGCTTGAGTCACTGAAGCAGTGGGCCAGACAGTAATTAACAATACATCTATAGATATCAGAGTTAAAGAGCTAGCTTTTGAGAATGCTACTCCATCTTGCCAGACCTTAATTCAGCCAGTGAGAAAGACAGGAGAATTGTGAGCCTATGTTCGGGCTTGTGCTGAAGTAGCTCCATCATACATACAAGGGTTAACAATTGCTGGTTCTCTTCAGGATCAAACTGACACTGGAGTTTGAAAGAACATGAGAGGCAATCAAGGAACTCACAGGAAAAATAATGGCTATTCTTGTTGTGGAGTAGGGCATTTTAGCCATAGTTTTGGGTCTGAAACCAGTGAGTACCACAGTGGTTTCTACCAGAAATCTGAGGGCCATGAGGACCGCATGAATCTCTTACATGGGTCTCAGGGGCTTTTGACAACATGGGGCTCTGCCATGGTTCTGAGGAGCAGGCAAATCACACAAGACTATGCCATGGATCTGACGGTTTTGCAGAGTGACATGAGGCTCTGCTATTGAAGTGAAGGTTGCAACTCTCAGGACCCAGGTGCTCCTCACCTAATGGAGTCTTCACAATGCATTTGAACGAAATGCAGACCACATGTGGCTCTGCCAAGTATGAGGGCCTTGCAGCTGCTGCAGGGCTTTCTGGGTTGTCTGACAGCTGGGAGGCTGACACAGGTCTCTGCCTTGAATCTGAGGAGCTTGTGGCTCATGTGGGGCACTGCCATGAATTTGAGGGCCAGGTGGCCCATGTGGCACCTGGCCATAAATCTGAAAGACATGCAGACCACCTGAGGCTCTGCCATGGATCTGAGGTATGCAGCTCATGCATGCTCTGTCACAGATCTGAAGGGTGTGCAGCCCAAGCCGGGCTATGAGATGGGTCTGAGAGTTCGAGCTTTGAGGACCCACGTGAACCTCACCTGCCACAGTCCTCACCTCATATACAGGCAGAGGACTCATACTACCTGTGGTAGGCCCCGGTCTCCCAAGGGTTAACTCCACAGCTCAGCTGTTTCTCAAAGGTGTAACAGGAAGGGCAATCATGGCCTGATACATTTAGCCCCCGTGCTTTGAATGCAATTTCCCTCCTTCCTGCTTCCCCTTTTTGCACGTCCTTGGGGGAGCTTAGGTGTTGCTTAACCATTGGGAAGATCCTGGGAGGGGCCAAGCAGACTATATAAGAGAGTTCGACTTTGAATAAAGGCTTCACTTCACAAGAATGAGTCTCAGTGTGTTGTGTGTCTTGTCTGTCTTGTCTGTGTCATAACCCTAGTCCCTCCGCTCGACTCAGGGCTGGAAGTACGTGGCGATGCAGGCATTTCCAACAAATGGAGGTCCCACCGAGATCAAGAAAGAGAGGATACACGACGAAGGGTCGTCCCGGGAAGCTGGCCAGCAGGTAAGTGGGACGTATTGTAAGTCTTTCCTAAACTGGTAGGAAAGGGAGTTTTATTTTGAAATATAGGTACGTTTAAGATTTATTTTGAAATATAGTTAATGTTTTAGATTTATTTTGAGGCATAGTTAGGTTTTAGATTTATTTTGAAGTATAGTTAGGTTTTGGTGTTTAATTTATCCTGTGAAAAGGACAATAAAATGGGTTCAGCCGTCTCCCAGGATAAATTGGACACCGAGCTTGAAGAACTTCTACATAAAATGGGGAACGCTGTCGGTCAGAACAGGCTGACCGGAGAATTAAGCAATTCAAGCAAGGTAGATTTAAAATAAATAAAACAAAAAAAAAGGGAAAAAAAGGGAAAGTAAGAGAAAAAAAGATTAAAGAAAAACATGTGCTCTGTAACTGAATTTAACAAAAATAATCTGATGTAGAGTGGTCCACTATTAAATTAACTTAAAGCATGAGAGGAACCTAAGTACTTGTTTTATAAAATAGCTCCAGGTTAAAGTATGTCAAAGAAGAGGTTGGAAATCGCAAAGTGTTTAAGAGTTATATGTCTCTGTTCTGATGTGTTTGGTGTTTGTGCATATGTTTAGTCATTATTGTTGGTGTTCTATTATTTTTGTCCAGACAAAAACTAGATTTTGTTTTAATATTCTTTCTCCAGTTCTGTCTTTGTCTTGAGTTGTTAAGTTGTTCTTGTTCAGAACTGGGTGCGTGTGTGATGACTGACAGACAAGATATGACGGACGATGACCTACCCCCTTTCTCTCTCCTAGTAAATAATTTTAAAGAGGTCTAACAAATTTAAAAGGCCCTGGCCAGACCAGATTCCCCACCTCCATTGGGAAAAGTTTGTATGATGTTTTCTTACTGTTTGATCTTCATCTTACAGTGTTGTCCTGGTATTAATCAAGTCTAACAAGTTAAACTTATTTAGACTTCTAAATTCTTCAGAATTCTAAACCGAGTCTCATGACTTTGAGCGTTCTAGTAGGATCCCTGGAACTCTCAAAGATTGAGACAAAAATTTGAGTAGTGTAATTCTCATTCAAAATAATTTGGATTATCAGATGTTTCCTGATTATAAAATTGGCCTGCCTCCACCGTTAGCTGACTGGAGCGTGTGATGCCCAAGAAAGCCTCTTCTCAAGGGGCAGGCCTTGGGGCTCTGCCTGTGCCCAGGTGAGATGAGGCTGCGCACATGGGGAGTGCCCGGAGAGCAAGGAGGACCTGCCTGCTGTGATTTTGTATTTTTTCAGATCTGCTACAAGCTGGGAATTGTATAGTTGACTTGCAGATTTAACGAACTGTGGGTCCAGGGAAATGGAGTCCCGGGACTCTTCTGGTTTTGGGATTTCTAGATGGCCCCTAGCAGCCTCAAAGTCAGAAGAATGTGTTTCAAAGGTTGTATCTTTCAGTTGGTAAAGTTAATTGTAGGACAGACAACTGATTCAATCTGTTAAAAAAAAATTGGGGGGCATTGCTAAAATGTAATAGTAAACTTAGGTATGGTTTATGCAGATTATTAAAAGCAGAATGTAATTCTAAACAATTGGTAATTTTAACACACTTAGGAGAATTCTCAAGTAGCTGTTACAAAAGCAGTTTTGTTTTATAATGTGTTAT
This sequence comes from Ochotona curzoniae, assembly GCF_017591425.1. Classification (NCBI taxonomy): domain Eukaryota; kingdom Metazoa; phylum Chordata; class Mammalia; order Lagomorpha; family Ochotonidae; genus Ochotona; species Ochotona curzoniae. Next base: position 10,914 of record NW_024465217.1, on the reverse strand, counting down.
CTGATATACATGTATGTTTATGTGGCAAGCTATACAGTCTATCTTAATTGGCTTATAGATGAAAATATTCATATATGTGAATTGTTAAGCTAAATCCTTTTGAAAATAATGTATGGATACACAATTAAGCTCTTGGAGAGGCATGTCTATTTCTGTTTTCTCAGGACCTTCAAAGTCTGTTCAGCTGAATGGTTCCGAAGCCTCTCAAGTGCCAAGACGTACGTCAAACACCTGATGACTTTTGCCTTCTATCAGGAAACACGAGATGGACTGACCCCGAACTGCTGCTGTTACCCAACTGCACCCTCCACTCAGCAGGAAGAAGCTAAGTGTTGATGACTATGCCCCTTTCCCTAAGAACTTTTGGGGTCCATTTCTGTTTGGAAATGTAAGAGCCAGATGGGATGATAGGTAGTTGGGGTCTCCGGTTCCTGGTAAAACTGTTTGTTGTATACATGCAATATCTTAGCTCTATGAGATTCTTGATTGTTAGTATTTTCAACAATACTTGAACATTGTTAAGACCCAAGTGACCCTCAAGTCAAGGAAAATTATTGTAAATGTCATTAGACTGGCAGCATGGATATTTAAGGAGATGTTTAAGGAATGTAGCAGAATATTGGCCATAGCCATGATTGTAGTACTGTTTACTCTTCTTTGCCGCCTATGCAGGCAACAAGCCCAGGAGCAGGTCATCACTTGACAAACTATGATGACTTTAGCTGTGGAAAACCCTAGAGCTCAAGTCCAGTTGAGCATGATGCGCAATGGGCAGCAAGAGACGGGTAAGATCTGGCAGAGCTGATGGCCAACCTAAGACAGGGATCCCACGTGCCCTGGGTGGGACTCCCCATGACGGGTAAGGCGTCAACTGACTGCTGGACAACCTAAGACAGGTGTCCATTCAAAAACAAAAAGGGGGGACATGTAGGCCCCGGTCTCCCAAGGGTTAACTCCACAGCTCAGCTGTTTCTCAAAGGTGTAACAGGAAGGGCAATCATGGCCTGATACATTTAGTCCCCGTGCTTTGAATGCAATTTCCCTCCTTCCTGCTTCCCCTTTTTGCTCGTCCTTGGGGGAGCTTAGGTGTTGCTTAACCATTGGGAAGATCCTGGGAGGGGCCAAGCAGACTATATAAGAGAGTTTGACTTTGAATAAAGGTTTCACTTCACAAGAATGAGTCTCAGTGTGTTGTGTGTCTTGTCTGTCTTGTCTGTGTCATAACCCTAGTCCCTCCGCTCGACTCGGGGCTGGAAGTATGTGGCGATGCAGGCATTGACAACAACCTGTAATCTCTCTGAACCCACTTGTGATGGCTCAAAGAACCCTCCTCCAAACACTAGCATTTGGGGTCATCTCACACACTCTGAACTTGGGGGACACAGAAGTTGCAACTCACAATCAACTGAGTGGCATAATGGCTACTGTCCCCCAGCAAAATGGGGGTCCTGACAGATGGAATTCCCCTATCCCAAGTGTTGTACACTCTGCAATGTCCATGATGACTCAGGAGCTGTCCACTCTCTCCTCCTTGCACTCTTCCTGGAGTTGAGGTAAGGCACAGTTCTCTCTATAACATTGTCCAATGAGAACATCAATCTCTGTCTGGGAAATGAGGCATTGGGATCCTGCTGCTTGTGAGTTGGGTTGTTAGAGGGACCCAGCTGACAGAGAGAAGCTGGCCAATAATGTGGCCTGGCTCATCCCATAAAGCTCTTGATGTCATATCCCTTGTGCTGGATCTGAGAGCTATGGCCTGGACCAATGCCCCTTGACAAGAAGCACCTTTGTGTTGGATGGTCTAGGCCTGAGAGCTCAACTTGCTCTTCACTCCTGATGCCTGTATGGTCACTAGTGATGGTAGGGCTAACTGCATCTTATGCTTGTGCTCCCATAACTCATCAGGAACCAAGCCAAGAGCTGCACTGGGCTTTTTACTTTTCATTGCAGGGGAGGGGCTCCTCATGTAGATCCTTGATCACTTGAAACATGTTTAGTATTATTTTGAGATATTGCAAAAAAAAAAAAAAAATTAGGCCGCCATGTGATACTCGTGTAATGCAAGTGAGCAGGCCTAGGTAAGTTCCTTTAGCATCATGGCAGCACAAGCTATGTGACTGAAAGCTTCGAGCTTCACAACAGTGCAAGATTTTGTTGCCTGCAAATGAGAAAAAAGGCCAGGAAGGTGACAAAATCCTTACATTCCCAAAGAACTCCTCTGCAGCTCAGATCTAATTGAAATCACAAAGACAGGGCATCTGGCAACTATGACATGGAAGGGCAGGGAGCCCACCAAAGCCACCCAGGACCCACCACCAGAGCAATCGTATATTAGCCCACTCTGGGCACGTGTCCTTCCACATGCTTTTCTTCCAGCTGACCCACAATGGCTGCTTCAGCATGCCTGCACCAGAAACATGGCCCAGCAGCAGGGCTGAACCCAGGCAGTCCCGTGTCAGACAGGAGGGCTGCTGTCTGCCCCTTCACCCACAGCCTGCATCCCTGGTACAAGGCTGAGCTGGGCACACCCCACAAAGGCTCCCCTCCCTGTGCACAGGGAGCCTGGGGCCAGGCTCAGGTTGACACACTCACTTTCCTGTTTGCACACCGCACTTCCCGGGAGAGCTCAGCATGCTGGGGGTGGGTCGGGGGTCCACTCCACGCACTGTGTCTTCCCACTCATTGTCAATGCCGAGATCTCTGCACATAAATTGGCGTTGGCATGTCGTCACTTCCGGAAGACAGTGTGGGGCCCTGGGGTGACTCAGGCAGTGTTCAGGCAAGGAGAAGTCATGGAATTCCCCACATGCTCTGTTATAGCATGGCAGCCTCTGCGGACCTGGGACCGGGATCCACTGAGGTGGAGAATGGCTGTGGTACGGGGCAGGTAGAAGGGCCGAGAGGGGCTTTAGGAAAGAGGCCCTACATGGAGCCTCCTTGCAGGAAAGTCACCAGGGCCTGTGCAGTTACCATTGCTGTCAGTTGCCAGGCAGTTTGTGTCCATTGCTAGAAACAGGGGCCCCGTGTCTGTTCTGAGAAGGACCCCAGGAAAGGGAGGCCTGTGAGCTGAGGGAGAGAGTGCGGCCCTGCTGGGTGGCAGAAGCATCAGCATGGTGCTGTGTACTTTGAAGGAGCTGGGGCCATGGTTGAGCAGGAGGTGGGAGGAGCATGCTGGAGAGAGGTGAGCAGAGGAGGAGGAGGGGAGGAGCAGGAGCTCCTAGCAGCCTGTGTTGCACACCAGGAAAGGCGGCATGAGAACCAGCAGGCCCCACCGGCATTTGGGTCAAGGACACTCCAGTTACAAGTGTGCTCTGGGAGACATCCATTGACTAGGGCCCATGAAAGACTGAAGCAGAGGCTGCTAAAGAATTGAAGCAGAAACGCATGGTACTAATGGAACACAGAGGGATGATCATCCACAACATCCCTGGCTTCTGCCCTAAAGTTGTATTCTTTAATGTGCTGAGTCACAGTCACGAGTGTAGCTGTTCACCTAGTTAGCATTGAGGAAATGCATCACCGTGAAAAAGTGTCTGTTGTGAGGAAAATGAATTTCCTCCACAGCACATTAAAACACTCTAGGGAGGACTGGAGGGCATGTTGAATGAACCTACACTGTTATGTATAAGTCCACCAATTGTCAAGGTATTCCTCCAACTTGGAAGGAAGATTCTTTGAAAGCACAGTCTTGCCTGTGGTTAAGACATTAGGGTAACAGAACGATGCTCCAACCCAGTCACTGACAATTGTTGGAGAATACTGCCAATAAATATGATGCCTGAGGTGGCTCTCAAAGGAAGCACCAGCTCCGAGTGGATCCTGTCAGAGAAAGGAGATTCTTGTCTTTGCCATTGCTACCAGGTTGCCAGTAAGATCCTGTGGCACACAGAGGTATGAAGTGCTCGATGGCAGTTCATCCTTAGCTCACAAGGATCAGGGCTCTCACTATACTGAGGACAGAGGCCCTCCTTCTGTACACCACTTAAAGATTAACATGTACCAGGAGCTCTTATTTGAGGATGTATTGGGAAAATGTGATCCAGTAATATTAATAACCCAGCTGTGCATTGTATAGGTCTGAATTCTATTCCCACACGATGGGACTCCAGTTTGATATTTATAATTCTGTTGTATGTTCAAACAGCCCTGAGACTGTGATGCCTGCTCTTCATTTATTTCCCAAGAGCTGTGAGAAAGAAATATCCGGACAAGTTTTGGAAGACAGAAGATCTACGTAACAATATTTTAAGGAGCACCCAACAAAAAAAGATTTCTCCTTTGCACTGCCTGTTCTTTCCATTTTGACCTTCCTTTTGGCTCTCTTGCACACACACACACTGATACACTGAGTTTTTGTGAAAAGTCCTTGATAGGTCGTTTGTGAACCATTCCCAAATATCTCCCACCATCTGTGATAAGGATGAAGACATCCTTAAATACATGACCAACCTGCAGGTCAGTTCCTTGAGCCTCAGCCTTGTCCTATGCAGAAGGCACTGTGAGTAACAGAAGTAGTTTAGAACAGTTGAAAGGATACTCACTGGTGCAAAATCAGCATGCTCCATCTTATCCTGACAGGTGGCCAAACTCAAGCATCACAGGAATCACTTCAAGATTGGGTTGTTCTTCCGCAGTAATCCTTACTTCTCTAACAGTGATTGTTAAGAAATATGGAGCTAACATCAATGGTGAGATGTTACTAAGAGACTGGATATTTGACATGGGTCACAGGTAACTGGCGATGTGATCTGGCTCTGTTTTGCATTCTCATCCCTTAGGCTATAGAGCATATTGTTCCTCTCCAGTTAAGTGGCTTCAGGGTTATATGAGTTAAGGTCCAAGGTGCATGGCATATAACAACAGTATCAGCATTTTCAACTGGCTTGTGGACCATGACTTTGTAGACTCCAGCAGGATTTCTGAGGTGGTTGCACACTGGGACAAATTCTAAGTGCACGTTGGAAGTTCCAGGGCAACATAACAATGAGCTAATTTCTCCTTATTCCTAACAGATAATCTGCAAGTATATTTGCCATATTACCTTGGGACTCAGGCAGCTGAAGATGGAATGGAGAAGTTGATGAGCAGCCCGTGACCTTAGGTAAGAGCTTGTGTGTAGGGACATGGTCTTTTAATTCCCAAAGGTTGTACGTGAGGTTTAGTGGAGAAAAAAGGGATTTTCTGACAAACTGGCTCACAGTTGTATGTGAACAACACATGTAGGCATCCGTTGTGGCCACCCATTCAGATGCTAAATAAATTTGAAGTATCACTTCATTTTAATAGACATATTCCTGGCCATCTATGTCAAGTCAATCTTCAGCTCAATACCAGCAAGTTATGATTGTGTTTCATCTAAGTTTCTTTCACTGCTGATTTCAGAAATATTCATGAATATTAAGGCTGTTTCTTTGCCCTAAGACTCATTAGATGTTAAGGTTTTAATAATAGATGTCCTTATATTTTCGGAATAAGGGAAAACTGATTTTAATCTCTCTCATTGTGCGAGCACTAATGAAAAGTCACACGTGAGTTTTGGATAGCTTTCTATACAGATCCTTTCCATTTTGATACACATTTAGTGTTGTTTTGAGGCAGACATGTGTCCTTATGAATTTGTGTGTTTCAGAGAGCTTTTCATTTAGAATGGAATCTGTTGGAGATGTGTAAAAATCCTGAAAATCCTGGTATGGAATATATGAGCTTGTCTGCCACATGACGGAAGGAAGATACAGACCTCAAGTGCCAGTTGGGAACAGTTGTGTTAACCCAACCTAATACAATAAATTCTGTGATGTGGATATTGTCTGTGTTCCAGTGATTGTATGAGAGACTGGGAAAAGAAATGTAGATCAAGTTCACATGAAAGTTCCTGTTCCAAGCCTGGGATGAGCTTTTCTGTACAGTTTTTGGGCTAAGACCATTGTAGATATGGGTTAAGCCTGCCCTCAAATACCAATGCCAGAATAAGTATTTTAAATAAGTATTTCAAAACACGTTTTGTATTGGAAGCAGAGAGAAAAGAGGAAGCAGGGATGTTTGGGGTTCTTCTGTGTCAAGTCCAGTTTCTACAACAGAAGCCTTGTGATAAAATGCTCAAAATAAGGTATTAGTGATGCTTCTCCTCTCATTTGTGCACTGTACAGGATGGCAAGGTCCCTGGCTTGGTGCCTCTTTGACTTGCCTTGGGATTGCAGGGTTGTAGAGATATTGCACTGCAAGACACATGCCCCTACAACCAGCTTGTGTGTGTGGCATTGCCTGTCTTCACCTTTGGCTTTAAGGGGGGCATTCTATCCTACAGCTCCAGAAGCTATACCCAATCCTGGAGCAGTGCCTGGGTCCAACCTGACATGCCATATAATGGCCAGCTGTGCAGAACCCTTAGACCACCTAGATCTTCTGCTGCTGGTGTTGCAGGCACAACCGCTAACCCCACCTTGCATACATGTGTGCCTCTCAACAACTGTGAGCATTACCTAAGCCAAAGGAATCCCCTGTGGACAGCACGTCATTCAAGTTCTGTGTCACTTCATAGTCACACAGTGTGTTTTCAGTGGCTGTGGAGTGATGGGGAATGAGGGGTGCGGAAGGACACATTTCTCCTTGGAGAAAGGACATGCCCACACACTGGCAATGAGGAACGTCTCATTCTCTGTGTAGCCATTGGGAATTTCAGTGGTCTTCCTCCTCCAATTCCTGCTCCTCTTCGTCATCTTGCTCCACATCCTGCACACATGTGGGTCAAGGAGCAAAGGCAGGACAGGGTTCCATGTGGCTCCCCAAACCCCAGCTGCGCTCATGTTGCCACAGTACCCAGGTAGTTTATGCAGGGTGATGAAGTGATCCCAGCTGCCTTGCAAGCCCGTGCCTCTGCTGCCTTGTCCATCACAGTCGCATTGTGGGCTAATGTGCTCCTGGTAGGTTGCCTCCAGTATGCTGACACTTGTACTCCTGCTCTCGTTTACCTATGCTCTTGCACCTGGATGCCAGCCCAGCCTGAGTGTCCACCAACCACACCAGTCGCAGCACACATCCCAGTGTATCTGCAAGGCCGGCAGCCCAGGCTTTGGCAAAGCTCCCAGGCGAGTTTGGGTGCTGATGGCAGGGTTGGATGCTGGTGGCAGAGGTCAACAGCACTAGCACCACTATATAACCCTTGGTGTCAGGCAGAGGAAGAAGTGGGCGAGGGCTGAAGCCTGGCTGCAAGAGGGTGGACCCATCAGCCTTTATGGCAATGGGGAAGAATTTGCAAGATTCAAGCCTCCTGCGTATTGGCCATGGCATATGGGTGCAGAGGACCTCTTCATGTCTCAGATGAGGGGATATCTCTTATATGCAGCAGCTCTACTGATATAATGCACCTGGCTTCCCAGCCTGCAACCCAAGGGAATGCTCATGCTCCAGTCCATCGGTTACTCACCCCACTTCTCTATGGTTCCCCTGAAGCAGACATCCTCCCTGGTTTAGTAAAGCAGGTCATTGAGCCAAGGTTATTGCAGATCATCTGGGCAAATGGAAGGGAAGGGAAGGAGGGCATGTAAGCCGGAACTGCCTAAGATCACCTGAGCATCTTTGCAGGCACCTTTGACCAATATAATCAAACATCACCAACCCACCTCACCAGCATTGGTTCATTTCCCTCACCAACCTCTGGTAGCCTCATTTCTTCCTGAGTCCAGCAAAGGCTCTGAAGTCGAATTAGATGATGCATATGAGGGTTGGACTCATCCAGGCAATCCTCTTGGTGCCTGGAAATGTGTGGTCTGTTAGACAATGCAAAAGGCTGGGTTGCCAGGAGCCCAGGTTGGAGTCGGTTGGATCAACATCACAGACACAGAACCACTGGGTTGAGCAGAATGTGCAGCCCTGTATCCTGCAGGATAGGATCTCAAAAAGGACCCATGACTGGGCAGGACTCACACCAAATCCACTGTGTATGGGTTCTCCACCATGCAGGCTCTGATCCTTGCAGACCTTGTCAGTCATTGTGGAAGCAGGGGTTATGCTAGAAGCAAAAGTGTATCCTACAGTGCCCTTGGCCACAGCTGAACTCCTTGAACTGCCAAAGTGAGCACCGTGAGCCCATTCTGCCCAGAGGCACATCCCGCCCCTGTCTCCACATCCCCGGCCACACTCTCTTGCTTCTTCCCAGCAAATGATCAGCCCTGTGATCCACTCTCACCACCACCCAACCCCTGCACCAGCAACAACACACACACGGGTACCCAACTCCAAGCCAACCATGTAGCTCAGGACACTCAGCTAAGCCACATAGCTCAGCACATCTTCATCCTGCTCATTGATGACACTCCTCAGCTCGGGGTTGTGTGTAATCCACTTGGGGTCAAGGAGACACCCGTGACACTACTGAACATGGAGCCTGCAGCATGTGTCCCACTGCCTTCCCTTCCACAGCCCCATGTGCTGCCCAACAGGCTGGACCTCAGCTCACCAGGCCTCTGACTCCAGGCCTCACTTCCCTTGAGGTACAGCACCAGCAGCCATGCTCAGGATTACAGGGGTTGCATGTTCCACTGCGGACAACCCCGAAGCTCTGCTTTGGGCTATAGCCTGAACTTGTACTTGCCAGGAGCTGCTTTGCTGGTACCACCTCAACTTCCAGTCCGGCAGCAGTATGCTTCTGGCTGTACCACACCACTGGATCCTCAGAAGAACATTCCCTTCCCCAGGTCTGGCTAACCACAGCTCTACACAGTTTGTGGATAGGGTACTGCAGGTCTGCTTCAGCACTCCAGAACCTACTCTTGCTCACAGGGTGCTGCCCCAGCTGAGTGGAGCTGAGGCTAGCCAAGACCACCTGTGGTGCACGTTGCTCAGTCCCACACCATGCAAAGCCCAACACCCAAGCCATTCAGACTGCTGCATAGGTTGCTACAGGTGGTTAGTGCCTGGCTTCTGGCTCCCTACCACAGTGGAAGTGACTGATCCAGTCAGGGCCTTGGCCAGAGCTAAGACTCTGGGGACTCGGCTTTCCTCCTGCCACCTCCCACACTTCGCAACAGTCCCATCTCTCTCGCTACCTCTCTCTGCCTCTCTCTGTTACTGTCGTACACACACACACACATACACACACACAAACACACACACACACACACACACAATCTGTTACTGTTTCTCTCTATGTCACCCACAAACCTTTGCCCTCACCCCTTTGCCAGCAAGGACAGGCTTGCAAATCCCCCATCCCAATCCAACCACTACCTAAAAGCCCCCATGCTATTGTCATCTTACAACATTATTTGCAACAAACACAAATAGAGTAAGTTGTAAATATATAGCAATATTCAGCTCTGATGACATAGTATATCTAAATAGAGAAATAACTGAGGAAGTTACAGATGAAAGAATTATGACTGTCACCACATAAACAACTCAGATTAGATGGCTTCAGTGTGAGCTTCTAGCATAAATTCCAAGACGAATCAATAGCAATTCTTCTCTAGATATCCTAAAGAATCTTAAGGCAGAAATCCTCTCAAACTTCTCCTGAGAATTTTGTGCTTAATCACAAAACATGTTTATTTATTTAATCAAGTGTCGTTCAACGACACCAGACCAATTACTATCCCTGATTGAATCCATTGCAAAAATCCTCAGGAAAACACTACTCATCAAATCCCACAGCTCACCATAAACATCATTGTGCAGTGTTTGTTTGATATTGGAAAGCAATAAATGCAACATGCTATTGCCTATGAAAAAATGAAAGCCATGATAATCTCAGTACACAGAAAAAGCATTTCTTAAGATACAACCTGCATGCCTGATGTGATAGCATGGTGGTTAAATGTGCTTGCCTTGAGCATGCCAGGATCCAATATAGGTGCTGTGCGTAATCCTGGTGGCCCGGCTTGCCACCCAGCTCCCTGCCTGTGGACTGCAAATGCAGTCAAGAATGGCCCAAAGCTTCGGGACTCTGCATTCACACAGGAGGCCCATAGAAGCTCCTGGCTCTAACCTTCAGATTAGCTCATCTCCAGCCATTGTGGCTACATGGGGTGTGAATCGTCTGATGGAAGTTCCCTGTATGTCTCTGTCCCTCTCTGTATATCAGCCTTTATATCAGGCTCCTCAGTATGAACCCAGGTGGTGGGAGCCTAGAAAGGAGTCCCTGGGACCCATCACTGGGGGTCCTGGTTAGCCGACCCCTGCTCTCTCTGGAGCTGGGGGCAGCACGATTTCCAATGATCCCCTTTGCAGACGAGACATGGTCCCGGAGGAGACTCCTGGCCTGTGGTTCGAGGGCACTCCCTCTGAAAATGTCCTGGCTTCCCACAGTTGTAGCAGCACCTCATGGTCCTTTTCCCTGGGGTGGATGCACTCATAGCGGCCAGCATCTCACTGTGGCGCCTGTCCTTCTGCCTTTCCTTCTCTAAGTCTCGATTATAGTAGACAGCATTGGCTGCCTGTATCAACTGGTCCAAGGAGGACTTGTCAGGGTCTGCCATAAGCTTTTGGAGCTTTCTCCTGATATCTGGGGCAGACTGCACAAGGAACTTGTCTTTGAGGATCGCTCCACCCTCCACTGTATCTGGGTCTAAATTAGTGAACTTCACAATTGCCCCCTTGAGGCGTTCTAGAAAGGTCATTGGTGGCTCATTCTCCCCCTGATGGACAGCGGTGAGCTGGCTATAGTTCAAAGGCTTAACTTTCGCCCTTCTTAATCCCTCTAGAATACAGTAAATGAAGTGATTTCGTTCCCACTCATGTCTTTCGTCCTGTGGGTCCCAGTTGGGATTCTTTGTGGGGATTGCCTCTGCTCCAATGGGGATGTTTGCCTTGTCTCTGAGGCTTTTCCCCTGAGATGCATAATAATTGTTCCCAGCCTCACGAGCCTTTTCCAGCACCCTCTTTCTTTCTAAGGCATTTAGGGTGTCATCTAATAGTAAT
>NW_024465216.1:0-94794 GCF_017591425.1 Ochotona curzoniae | reverse complement strand
ATGGAATAGAATAGAAGCACCAAAAGGGAACCCACACAAATACAGCCAATTAATCTTTGACAAAAAGACCAATGATAGCTCAAGCAAGTGGGAAGGCCTCTTTAGTAAATGTTGTTGGGACAACTGGCTGATAGCCTGTAGAAACAAAAGGATAGACCCACATCTATCACCATACACTAAGATCCAATCTACATGGATAAAAGACCTAAACCTACATCCAGAAACCTTCAAACTCTTGCAAGAAAATGTAGGAAATACACTGCAAGACCTAGGAATAGGTTCCGACTTTCTAAGAAGGACACCAAAAGCAATAGCAGTTGAGAACAGAATAAACAAATGGGACCTCATCAAACTAAGAAGCTTCTGTACAGCAAGGGAAACAATCAACAAAGTAAAAAAGCAACCCACAGAGTGGGAGAAGATCTTTGCACACGATATAGGCGATAGGGGGCTAATTTCCAGGATATACAAAGAACTTCAAAACAACCAAAAAACCAAAACAAACAAGCCACTCAAGAAATGGGCAAGGGAAATGGGCAAACATTTCACAAAGGAACAAGTCCAAATGGCAAACAAACATATGAAAAAATGTTCCAGCTCCCTAGCAATAAGGGAAATCCAAATTAAACATCGATGAGGTACCACCTAACACCAGTAAGATTGGCCCACATAAACAAGAACACAACGACGCTTGCTGGCGAGGATGCGGGGAAAAGGGAACCCTACTCCACTGCTGGTGGAGCTGCAAATTGGTACAGCCTTTATGGAAATCAGTCTGGAGAACACTCAAACAACTCGGAATCTGCATGCCATATGACCCAGCAATAGCACTCCTAGGAATATATCCAAAACACCTGTTTTACGACAAACCAACATGCATCCCTATGTTCATTGCAGCACAATCAGTAATTGCAAAAACATGGAAGCAACCGAAATGCCCATCAATAGAAGATTGGATAAGAAAGCTTTGGTTCATCTACTCCATGGAATACTACTCAGCTATTAAAAAAAAACAAAATGCAGTTCTTTGTGGCTAAATGGGCACAACTGGAAACTATAATGCTAAGGGAAATGAGTGAATCCCAAAAGATTAGATACCACATGTTTGCCTTGATTTAACCTGTAATTTATTGTTTGGTTGTTTGTTATTTTTTGAACATGTCATTGATGCTGTCTCAACCCAGATGTTTCGAAGAATGGAACTTGCATTATTTTTAACATATTGTTTACCCAATACTATGTCAATTAATTCCATAATGTTGTATATTGATACTGAGGCCTTGTTGGGGCTTTTAACCGACCGGATCTTTACTCTGTTAGACCTATCTTCAGACCATAGAAGGTCTCCCCAGAGGCCACTGAACTTATCTGGACAATAAGACGCTGAACTTTATGCTAGGCATGTGTTTGCAAGCAATGAATCTCAACTGAACTTGAACTATGGTTATGCAACAAGGTGGAGGAATCCACCATGGGGGAGGGTAATGGGGAGGGTGGGGGAATCCCCAGCGCCTATAAAACTGTACTACATAATACAGTGTAAGCAACAATAAAAAAAAAATCTCTAATTTTTAAAGCTGTTAAAAAATTAAAGCAATGAACTTTAGTCTCTGTTTAGTTGGTAACTTTATCAAATGTGTATACAGGTTCGGTAAGCTCTATTCTTGTTCCGACCTTTGAATTGGGTAAAATTCTTAAAAAGTTAGAAGAGCTGTGATTTCAAGGGTATTTTCTGTCATGTATTTACTTTGAAATGTTTGGGTGATCATTTACATGTGATAGGAATTTTTTCATGCTACTGTTTGAATCAGTTTGATTAAAAGGATGGACATTATAATGAAGCATCTTCGATCAGATATTTTAAGGCCTCTTGGCATATTTAATATGCTCAACTCTTCTGGTTTTGGGACTTCTAGATGGGCCCCTAGCAGCCTCAAAGTCAGAAGAATGTTCCAAAGGCTGTATCTTTTAGTTGGAAAAGTTAATTGTAGGACAGACAACTGATTCGAGCTGTTAAAAAAAAAAAAATTGGGGGGCATTGCTAAAGTTTAAACTATAGGTATGGTTTATTCAGATTATTAAAAGCAGAATGAAATTCTAAACAATTGGTAACTTACACACTTAAGAGAAATCTCAAGTAGCTGTTACAATGGCAGTTTTGCTTTATAATGTGTTATCTGATATACATGCACATGTTTATGTGGCAAGCTCTGTAGTCTATCTGAATTGGCTTACAGATGAGAAATTCATAAATGTCAATTGCTAAGCTAAATCCTTTTGAAAATAATGTATGGATACATGATTAAGCTCTTGGAAAGGCATGTCTATTTCTGTTTTCTCAGGACCTTCAAAGTCTGTTCAGCTGAATGGTTCCGAATCCTCTCAAGTGCCAAGACGTACATCAAACACCTGATGCCTTCTGCCTTCTAGCAGGAACCACGAGATGGACTGACCCCCAACTGCTGCTGTTACCCAACTGCACCCCCCACTCACCAGGAAGAAGCTAAGAGCTGATGACTACGCCCCTTTCCCTAAGAACTTTTGGGATCCATTTTCTGTTTGAGCCAGATGGGATGATAAGTAGTTGGGGTCTCCGGTTCCTGCTAAAATTGTGGTATACATGTAACATTTTAGCTCTGTGAGATTTTTGATTGTTAGTATTTTCAACAGCATTTGAACATTGTTAAGATTCGAGTGACCCCCATGTTGGGAAAGTTATTGTAAATGTCATTAGACTGGCAGCATGGATATTTAAGGAGATGTTTAAGGAATGGAGCAGGATATTGGCCATGGGGCTAATGGTCGTAGCCATGATTGCAGTACTGTTTACTCCTCTTTGCTGCCTATGCAGGCAACAAGCCCCGGAGCAGGTCATCATTTGACAAACTTTGATGACTTTAGCTGTGGAAAATCCTAGAGCTCAAGACCGGTTGAACATGATGTGTATTGGGCAGCCAGAGACAGGTAAGATCTGGCACAGCTGATGACCAACCTAAGACAGGGATCCCACGTGCCCTGGGTGGGACTCCCCATGACGGGGTAAGGCATCAACTGACTGCTGGACAACCTAAGACAGGTGTCCATTAAAAAACAAAAAGGGGGGACATGTAGGCCCCGGTCTCCCAAGGGTTAACTCCACAGCATAGCTTGTTTCTCAAAGGTGTAACAGGAAGGGCAATCATGGCCTGATACATTTAGCCCCCGTGGTTTGACTGCAATTTCCCTCCTTCCTGCTTCCCATTTTTGCACATCCTGACTGCAATTTACCTCCCTTCCTGCTTCCCCTTTTTGCACGTCCTTGGGGGAGCTTAGGTGTTGCTTAACCATTGGGAAGATCCTGGGAGGGGCCAAGTAGACTATATAAGAGAGTTCGACTTTAAATAAAGGACTCACTTCACAAGAATGAGTCTCAGTGTGTTGTGTGTCTTGTGTGTCTTGTCTGTCTCATAACCCTAGTCCCTCCGCTCGACTCGGGGCTTGAGGTACGTGGCAATGCAGGCGTTGCCAACAAATGGAGGTTCCACCGAGATCGAGAAAGAGAGGATATATGGCGAAGGGTCGTCCCAGGAGGCTGGCCAGCAGGTAAGTGGGACGTATTGTAAGTCTTTCCTAAACTGGTAGGAAAGGGAGTTTTATTTTGAAATATAGGTAGGTTTAAGATTTATTTTGAAATATAGTTAATGTTTTAGGTTTTTTTTGAGGCATAGTTAGGTTTTAGGTTTATTTTGAAGTATAGTTAGGTTTTGGTGTTTAATTTGTCCTGTGAAAAGGACTATAAAATGGGTTCAGCCTTCTCCCAGGATAAATTGGACACCAAGCTTGAAGAACTTCTACATAAAATGAGGAATGCTGTTGGTCAGTACAGGCTGACCGGAGAGTTAAGCAATTCAAGCAAGGTAGATTCAAAAGAAAAGAAAAAAAGAAATAAAGAGTAAGAAAGAAAAAGAAAAAAAAAAATGAAAGAAAGACACGTGTTCTGCAACTTAATTTAACAAAAATAATCTGATATAGAGTGGTCCACTGTTAATTAACTTAAAACATGAGAGGAACCTAAGTACTTGTTTCATAAAATATCTCCAGGTTAAAGTATGTCAAAGAAGAGGTTGGAAATCGCAAAGTGTTTAAGAGTTATATGTCTCTGTTCTGATGTGTTTGGTGTTTGTGCATATGCTTAGTCATTATTATTGGTGTTCTGTTATTTTCGTCCGGACAAAAACTAGATTTTGTTTTAATATTCTTTCTCCAGTTCTGTCTTTGTCTTGAGTTGTTAAGTTGTTCTTGTTCAGAACTGGGTGCGTGTGTGACTGACTGACAGACAAGATGGGACGGATGATAACCTACCCCCTCTCTCTCTCCTGGTGAATAATTTTAGAGAGGTCTAACATATTTAACAGGCCCTGGCCAGACCAGATTCCCCACCTCCATTGGGAAAAGTTTGTATGATGTTTTCTTACTGTTTGATCCTCAGCTTACCGTGTTGTCCTGGTATTTATCAAGTCTAACAAGTTAAACTTATTTAGACCTCTAAATTCTTCAGAATTCTAAACCAAGTCTCATGACTTTGAGCGTTCTAGTAGGATCCCTGGAACTCTCAAATATTGAGACATAAATTTCAGTAGTGTAATTGTCATTCAAAATAATTTAGATTATCAGATGTTTCCTAATTATGAAATTGGCCCTGATTGTAAATTATTTGTGTTCTTACTTACAAGAAAGTATGTGAAATTTTGCCTTACAGGAAAACAACAAATTTGTTTAAATTGTACAGTGAAAATGGCTATGATGTGTATGATTTCTAAATTCTGCCTTTAAGACAATGGAGTTGGAGTCTGATTTCTTGTGAGAAACAACAGTGTTTTAGCATCTCTTTCAAGTTTTCACCTTATTGTTAAGTACTTGAAGTTTTTTGAAGTGTGCACACATAAAAATGCTAGTAAATATCTAAAAACAAAAATATCTCTAATTTTTAAAGCTGTTAAAAAATTAAAGCAATGAACTTTAGTCTCTGTTTAGTTGGTAACTTTATCAAATGTGTATACAGGTTCGGTAAGCTCTATTCTTGTTCCGACCTTTGAATTGGGTAAAATTCTTAAAAAGTTAGAAGAGCTGTGATTTCAAGGGTATTTTCTGTCATGTATTTACTTTGAAATGTTTGGGTGATCATTTACATGTGATAGGAATTTTTTCATGCTACTGTTTGAATCAGTTTGATTAAAAGGATGGACATTATAATGAAGCATCTTCGATCAGATATTTTAAGGCCTCTTGGCATATTTAATATGCTCAACTCTTCTGGTTTTGGGACTTCTAGATGGGCCCCTAGCAGCCTCAAAGTCAGAAGAATGTTCCAAAGGCTGTATCTTTTAGTTGGAAAAGTTAATTGTAGGACAGACAACTGATTCGAGCTGTTAAAAAAAAAAAAATTGGGGGGCATTGCTAAAGTTTAAACTATAGGTATGGTTTATTCAGATTATTAAAAGCAGAATGAAATTCTAAACAATTGGTAACTTACACACTTAAGAGAAATCTCAAGTAGCTGTTACAATGGCAGTTTTGCTTTATAATGTGTTATCTGATATACATGCACATGTTTATGTGGCAAGCTCTGTAGTCTATCTGAATTGGCTTACAGATGAGAAATTCATAAATGTCAATTGCTAAGCTAAATCCTTTTGAAAATAATGTATGGATACATGATTAAGCTCTTGGAAAGGCATGTCTATTTCTGTTTTCTCAGGACCTTCAAAGTCTGTTCAGCTGAATGGTTCCGAATCCTCTCAAGTGCCAAGACGTACATCAAACACCTGATGCCTTCTGCCTTCTAGCAGGAACCACGAGATGGACTGACCCCCAACTGCTGCTGTTACCCAACTGCACCCCCCACTCACCAGGAAGAAGCTAAGAGCTGATGACTACGCCCCTTTCCCTAAGAACTTTTGGGATCCATTTTCTGTTTGAGCCAGATGGGATGATAAGTAGTTGGGGTCTCCGGTTCCTGCTAAAATTGTGGTATACATGTAACATTTTAGCTCTGTGAGATTTTTGATTGTTAGTATTTTCAACAGCATTTGAACATTGTTAAGATTCGAGTGACCCCCATGTTGGGAAAGTTATTGTAAATGTCATTAGACTGGCAGCATGGATATTTAAGGAGATGTTTAAGGAATGGAGCAGGATATTGGCCATGGGGCTAATGGTCGTAGCCATGATTGCAGTACTGTTTACTCCTCTTTGCTGCCTATGCAGGCAACAAGCCCCGGAGCAGGTCATCATTTGACAAACTTTGATGACTTTAGCTGTGGAAAATCCTAGAGCTCAAGACCGGTTGAACATGATGTGTATTGGGCAGCCAGAGACAGGTAAGATCTGGCACAGCTGATGACCAACCTAAGACAGGGATCCCACGTGCCCTGGGTGGGACTCCCCATGACGGGGTAAGGCATCAACTGACTGCTGGACAACCTAAGACAGGTGTCCATTAAAAAACAAAAAGGGGGGGCATGTAGGCCCCGGTCTCCCAAGGGTTAACTCCACAGCATAGCTTGTTTCTCAAAGGTGTAACAGGAAGGGCAATCATGGCCTGATACATTTAGCCCCCGTGGTTTGACTGCAATTTCCCTCCTTCCTGCTTCCCATTTTTGCACATCCTGACTGCAATTTACCTCCCTTCCTGCTTCCCCTTTTTGCACGTCCTTGGGGGAGCTTAGGTGTTGCTTAACCATTGGGAAGATCCTGGGAGGGGCCAAGTAGACTATATAAGAGAGTTCGACTTTAAATAAAGGACTCACTTCACAAGAATGAGTCTCAGTGTGTTGTGTGTCTTGTGTGTCTTGTCTGTCTCATAACCCTAGTCCCTCCGCTCGACTCGGGGCTTGAGGTACGTGGCAATGCAGGCGTTGCCAACAAATGGAGGTTCCACCGAGATCGAGAAAGAGAGGATATATGGCGAAGGGTCGTCCCAGGAGGCTGGCCAGCAGGTAAGTGGGACGTATTGTAAGTCTTTCCTAAACTGGTAGGAAAGGGAGTTTTATTTTGAAATATAGGTAGGTTTAAGATTTATTTTGAAATATAGTTAATGTTTTAGGTTTTTTTTGAGGCATAGTTAGGTTTTAGGTTTATTTTGAAGTATAGTTAGGTTTTGGTGTTTAATTTGTCCTGTGAAAAGGACTATAAAATGGGTTCAGCCTTCTCCCAGGATAAATTGGACACCAAGCTTGAAGAACTTCTACATAAAATGAGGAATGCTGTTGGTCAGTACAGGCTGACCGGAGAGTTAAGCAATTCAAGCAAGGTAGATTCAAAAGAAAAGAAAAAAAGAAATAAAGAGTAAGAAAGAAAAAGAAAAAAAAAATGAAAGAAAGACACGTGTTCTGCAACTTAATTTAACAAAAATAATCTGATATAGAGTGGTCCACTGTTAATTAACTTAAAACATGAGAGGAACCTAAGTACTTGTTTCATAAAATATCTCCAGG
Source organism: Ochotona curzoniae (assembly GCF_017591425.1). Lineage (NCBI taxonomy): Eukaryota > Metazoa > Chordata > Mammalia > Lagomorpha > Ochotonidae > Ochotona > Ochotona curzoniae. The sequence continues at coordinate 87,319 of NW_024465216.1, read as the reverse complement.
TTAAAGTATGTCAAAGAAGAGGTTGGAAATCGCAAAGTGTTTAAGAGTTATATGTCTCTGTTCTGATGTGTTTGGTGTTTGTGCATATGCTTAGTCATTATTATTGGTGTTCTGTTATTTTCGTCCGGACAAAAACTAGATTTTGTTTTAATATTCTTTCTCCAGTTCTGTCTTTGTCTTGAGTTGTTAAGTTGTTCTTGTTCAGAACTGGGTGCGTGTGTGACTGACTGACAGACAAGATGGGACGGATGATAACCTACCCCCTCTCTCTCTCCTGGTGAATAATTTTAGAGAGGTCTAACATATTTAACAGGCCCTGGCCAGACCAGATTCCCCACCTCCATTGGGAAAAGTTTGTATGATGTTTTCTTACTGTTTGATCCTCAGCTTACCGTGTTGTCCTGGTATTTATCAAGTCTAACAAGTTAAACTTATTTAGACCTCTAAATTCTTCAGAATTCTAAACCAAGTCTCATGACTTTGAGCGTTCTAGTAGGATCCCTGGAACTCTCAAATATTGAGACATAAATTTCAGTAGTGTAATTGTCATTCAAAATAATTTAGATTATCAGATGTTTCCTAATTATGAAATTGGCCCTGATTGTAAATTATTTGTGTTCTTACTTACAAGAAAGTATGTGAAATTTTGCCTTACAGGAAAACAACAAATTTGTTTAAATTGTACAGTGAAAATGGCTATGATGTGTATGATTTCTAAATTCTGCCTTTAAGACAATGGAGTTGGAGTCTGATTTCTTGTGAGAAACAACAGTGTTTTAGCATCTCTTTCAAGTTTTCACCTTATTGTTAAGTACTTGAAGTTTTTTGAAGTGTGCACACATAAAAATGCTAGTAAATATCTAAAAACAAAAATATCTCTAATTTTTAAAGCTGTTAAAAAATTAAAGCAATGAACTTTAGTCTCTGTTTAGTTGGTAACTTTATCAAATGTGTATACAGGTTCGGTAAGCTCTATTCTTGTTCCGACCTTTGAATTGGGTAAAATTCTTAAAAAGTTAGAAGAGCTGTGATTTCAAGGGTATTTTCTGTCATGTATTTACTTTGAAATGTTTGGGTGATCATTTACATGTGATAGGAATTTTTTCATGCTACTGTTTGAATCAGTTTGATTAAAAGGATGGACATTATAATGAAGCATCTTCGATCAGATATTTTAAGGCCTCTTGGCATATTTAATATGCTCAACTCTTCTGGTTTTGGGACTTCTAGATGGGCCCCTAGCAGCCTCAAAGTCAGAAGAATGTTCCAAAGGCTGTATCTTTTAGTTGGAAAAGTTAATTGTAGGACAGACAACTGATTCGAGCTGTTAAAAAAAAAAAAATTGGGGGGCATTGCTAAAGTTTAAACTATAGGTATGGTTTATTCAGATTATTAAAAGCAGAATGAAATTCTAAACAATTGGTAACTTACACACTTAAGAGAAATCTCAAGTAGCTGTTACAATGGCAGTTTTGCTTTATAATGTGTTATCTGATATACATGCACATGTTTATGTGGCAAGCTCTGTAGTCTATCTGAATTGGCTTACAGATGAGAAATTCATAAATGTCAATTGCTAAGCTAAATCCTTTTGAAAATAATGTATGGATACATGATTAAGCTCTTGGAAAGGCATGTCTATTTCTGTTTTCTCAGGACCTTCAAAGTCTGTTCAGCTGAATGGTTCCGAATCCTCTCAAGTGCCAAGACGTACATCAAACACCTGATGCCTTCTGCCTTCTAGCAGGAACCACGAGATGGACTGACCCCCAACTGCTGCTGTTACCCAACTGCACCCCCCACTCACCAGGAAGAAGCTAAGAGCTGATGACTACGCCCCTTTCCCTAAGAACTTTTGGGATCCATTTTCTGTTTGAGCCAGATGGGATGATAAGTAGTTGGGGTCTCCGGTTCCTGCTAAAATTGTGGTATACATGTAACATTTTAGCTCTGTGAGATTTTTGATTGTTAGTATTTTCAACAGCATTTGAACATTGTTAAGATTCGAGTGACCCCCATGTTGGGAAAGTTATTGTAAATGTCATTAGACTGGCAGCATGGATATTTAAGGAGATGTTTAAGGAATGGAGCAGGATATTGGCCATGGGGCTAATGGTCGTAGCCATGATTGCAGTACTGTTTACTCCTCTTTGCTGCCTATGCAGGCAACAAGCCCCGGAGCAGGTCATCATTTGACAAACTTTGATGACTTTAGCTGTGGAAAATCCTAGAGCTCAAGACCGGTTGAACATGATGTGTATTGGGCAGCCAGAGACAGGTAAGATCTGGCACAGCTGATGACCAACCTAAGACAGGGATCCCACGTGCCCTGGGTGGGACTCCCCATGACGGGGTAAGGCATCAACTGACTGCTGGACAACCTAAGACAGGTGTCCATTAAAAAACAAAAAGGGGGGGCATGTAGGCCCCGGTCTCCCAAGGGTTAACTCCACAGCATAGCTTGTTTCTCAAAGGTGTAACAGGAAGGGCAATCATGGCCTGATACATTTAGCCCCCGTGGTTTGACTGCAATTTCCCTCCTTCCTGCTTCCCATTTTTGCACATCCTGACTGCAATTTACCTCCCTTCCTGCTTCCCCTTTTTGCACGTCCTTGGGGGAGCTTAGGTGTTGCTTAACCATTGGGAAGATCCTGGGAGGGGCCAAGTAGACTATATAAGAGAGTTCGACTTTAAATAAAGGACTCACTTCACAAGAATGAGTCTCAGTGTGTTGTGTGTCTTGTGTGTCTTGTCTGTCTCATAACCCTAGTCCCTCCGCTCGACTCGGGGCTTGAGGTACGTGGCAATGCAGGCGTTGCCAACAAATGGAGGTTCCACCGAGATCGAGAAAGAGAGGATATATGGCGAAGGGTCGTCCCAGGAGGCTGGCCAGCAGGTAAGTGGGACGTATTGTAAGTCTTTCCTAAACTGGTAGGAAAGGGAGTTTTATTTTGAAATATAGGTAGGTTTAAGATTTATTTTGAAATATAGTTAATGTTTTAGGTTTTTTTTGAGGCATAGTTAGGTTTTAGGTTTATTTTGAAGTATAGTTAGGTTTTGGTGTTTAATTTGTCCTGTGAAAAGGACTATAAAATGGGTTCAGCCTTCTCCCAGGATAAATTGGACACCAAGCTTGAAGAACTTCTACATAAAATGAGGAATGCTGTTGGTCAGTACAGGCTGACCGGAGAGTTAAGCAATTCAAGCAAGGTAGATTCAAAAGAAAAGAAAAAAAGAAATAAAGAGTAAGAAAGAAAAAGAAAAAAAAAATGAAAGAAAGACACGTGTTCTGCAACTTAATTTAACAAAAATAATCTGATATAGAGTGGTCCACTGTTAATTAACTTAAAACATGAGAGGAACCTAAGTACTTGTTTCATAAAATATCTCCAGGTTAAAGTATGTCAAAGAAGAGGTTGGAAATCGCAAAGTGTTTAAGAGTTATATGTCTCTGTTCTGATGTGTTTGGTGTTTGTGCATATGCTTAGTCATTATTATTGGTGTTCTGTTATTTTCGTCCGGACAAAAACTAGATTTTGTTTTAATATTCTTTCTCCAGTTCTGTCTTTGTCTTGAGTTGTTAAGTTGTTCTTGTTCAGAACTGGGTGCGTGTGTGACTGACTGACAGACAAGATGGGACGGATGATAACCTACCCCCTCTCTCTCTCCTGGTGAATAATTTTAGAGAGGTCTAACATATTTAACAGGCCCTGGCCAGACCAGATTCCCCACCTCCATTGGGAAAAGTTTGTATGATGTTTTCTTACTGTTTGATCCTCAGCTTACCGTGTTGTCCTGGTATTTATCAAGTCTAACAAGTTAAACTTATTTAGACCTCTAAATTCTTCAGAATTCTAAACCAAGTCTCATGACTTTGAGCGTTCTAGTAGGATCCCTGGAACTCTCAAATATTGAGACATAAATTTCAGTAGTGTAATTGTCATTCAAAATAATTTAGATTATCAGATGTTTCCTAATTATGAAATTGGCCCTGATTGTAAATTATTTGTGTTCTTACTTACAAGAAAGTATGTGAAATTTTGCCTTACAGGAAAACAACAAATTTGTTTAAATTGTACAGTGAAAATGGCTATGATGTGTATGATTTCTAAATTCTGCCTTTAAGACAATGGAGTTGGAGTCTGATTTCTTGTGAGAAACAACAGTGTTTTAGCATCTCTTTCAAGTTTTCACCTTATTGTTAAGTACTTGAAGTTTTTTGAAGTGTGCACACATAAAAATGCTAGTAAATATCTAAAAACAAAAATATCTCTAATTTTTAAAGCTGTTAAAAAATTAAAGCAATGAACTTTAGTCTCTGTTTAGTTGGTAACTTTATCAAATGTGTATACAGGTTCGGTAAGCTCTATTCTTGTTCCGACCTTTGAATTGGGTAAAATTCTTAAAAAGTTAGAAGAGCTGTGATTTCAAGGGTATTTTCTGTCATGTATTTACTTTGAAATGTTTGGGTGATCATTTACATGTGATAGGAATTTTTTCATGCTACTGTTTGAATCAGTTTGATTAAAAGGATGGACATTATAATGAAGCATCTTCGATCAGATATTTTAAGGCCTCTTGGCATATTTAATATGCTCAACTCTTCTGGTTTTGGGACTTCTAGATGGGCCCCTAGCAGCCTCAAAGTCAGAAGAATGTTCCAAAGGCTGTATCTTTTAGTTGGAAAAGTTAATTGTAGGACAGACAACTGATTCGAGCTGTTAAAAAAAAAAAAATTGGGGGGCATTGCTAAAGTTTAAACTATAGGTATGGTTTATTCAGATTATTAAAAGCAGAATGAAATTCTAAACAATTGGTAACTTACACACTTAAGAGAAATCTCAAGTAGCTGTTACAATGGCAGTTTTGCTTTATAATGTGTTATCTGATATACATGCACATGTTTATGTGGCAAGCTCTGTAGTCTATCTGAATTGGCTTACAGATGAGAAATTCATAAATGTCAATTGCTAAGCTAAATCCTTTTGAAAATAATGTATGGATACATGATTAAGCTCTTGGAAAGGCATGTCTATTTCTGTTTTCTCAGGACCTTCAAAGTCTGTTCAGCTGAATGGTTCCGAATCCTCTCAAGTGCCAAGACGTACATCAAACACCTGATGCCTTCTGCCTTCTAGCAGGAACCACGAGATGGACTGACCCCCAACTGCTGCTGTTACCCAACTGCACCCCCCACTCACCAGGAAGAAGCTAAGAGCTGATGACTACGCCCCTTTCCCTAAGAACTTTTGGGATCCATTTTCTGTTTGAGCCAGATGGGATGATAAGTAGTTGGGGTCTCCGGTTCCTGCTAAAATTGTGGTATACATGTAACATTTTAGCTCTGTGAGATTTTTGATTGTTAGTATTTTCAACAGCATTTGAACATTGTTAAGATTCGAGTGACCCCCATGTTGGGAAAGTTATTGTAAATGTCATTAGACTGGCAGCATGGATATTTAAGGAGATGTTTAAGGAATGGAGCAGGATATTGGCCATGGGGCTAATGGTCGTAGCCATGATTGCAGTACTGTTTACTCCTCTTTGCTGCCTATGCAGGCAACAAGCCCCGGAGCAGGTCATCATTTGACAAACTTTGATGACTTTAGCTGTGGAAAATCCTAGAGCTCAAGACCGGTTGAACATGATGTGTATTGGGCAGCCAGAGACAGGTAAGATCTGGCACAGCTGATGACCAACCTAAGACAGGGATCCCACGTGCCCTGGGTGGGACTCCCCATGACGGGGTAAGGCATCAACTGACTGCTGGACAACCTAAGACAGGTGTCCATTAAAAAACAAAAAGGGGGGACATGTAGGCCCCGGTCTCCCAAGGGTTAACTCCACAGCATAGCTTGTTTCTCAAAGGTGTAACAGGAAGGGCAATCATGGCCTGATACATTTAGCCCCCGTGGTTTGACTGCAATTTCCCTCCTTCCTGCTTCCCATTTTTGCACATCCTGACTGCAATTTACCTCCCTTCCTGCTTCCCCTTTTTGCACGTCCTTGGGGGAGCTTAGGTGTTGCTTAACCATTGGGAAGATCCTGGGAGGGGCCAAGTAGACTATATAAGAGAGTTCGACTTTAAATAAAGGACTCACTTCACAAGAATGAGTCTCAGTGTGTTGTGTGTCTTGTGTGTCTTGTCTGTCTCATAACCCTAGTCCCTCCGCTCGACTCGGGGCTTGAGGTACGTGGCAATGCAGGCGTTGCCAACAAATGGAGGTTCCACCGAGATCGAGAAAGAGAGGATATATGGCGAAGGGTCGTCCCAGGAGGCTGGCCAGCAGGTAAGTGGGACGTATTGTAAGTCTTTCCTAAACTGGTAGGAAAGGGAGTTTTATTTTGAAATATAGGTAGGTTTAAGATTTATTTTGAAATATAGTTAATGTTTTAGGTTTTTTTTGAGGCATAGTTAGGTTTTAGGTTTATTTTGAAGTATAGTTAGGTTTTGGTGTTTAATTTGTCCTGTGAAAAGGACTATAAAATGGGTTCAGCCTTCTCCCAGGATAAATTGGACACCAAGCTTGAAGAACTTCTACATAAAATGAGGAATGCTGTTGGTCAGTACAGGCTGACCGGAGAGTTAAGCAATTCAAGCAAGGTAGATTCAAAAGAAAAGAAAAAAAGAAATAAAGAGTAAGAAAGAAAAAGAAAAAAAAAATGAAAGAAAGACACGTGTTCTGCAACTTAATTTAACAAAAATAATCTGATATAGAGTGGTCCACTGTTAATTAACTTAAAACATGAGAGGAACCTAAGTACTTGTTTCATAAAATATCTCCAGGTTAAAGTATGTCAAAGAAGAGGTTGGAAATCGCAAAGTGTTTAAGAGTTATATGTCTCTGTTCTGATGTGTTTGGTGTTTGTGCATATGCTTAGTCATTATTATTGGTGTTCTGTTATTTTCGTCCGGACAAAAACTAGATTTTGTTTTAATATTCTTTCTCCAGTTCTGTCTTTGTCTTGAGTTGTTAAGTTGTTCTTGTTCAGAACTGGGTGCGTGTGTGACTGACTGACAGACAAGATGGGACGGATGATAACCTACCCCCTCTCTCTCTCCTGGTGAATAATTTTAGAGAGGTCTAACATATTTAACAGGCCCTGGCCAGACCAGATTCCCCACCTCCATTGGGAAAAGTTTGTATGATGTTTTCTTACTGTTTGATCCTCAGCTTACCGTGTTGTCCTGGTATTTATCAAGTCTAACAAGTTAAACTTATTTAGACCTCTAAATTCTTCAGAATTCTAAACCAAGTCTCATGACTTTGAGCGTTCTAGTAGGATCCCTGGAACTCTCAAATATTGAGACATAAATTTCAGTAGTGTAATTGTCATTCAAAATAATTTAGATTATCAGATGTTTCCTAATTATGAAATTGGCCCTGATTGTAAATTATTTGTGTTCTTACTTACAAGAAAGTATGTGAAATTTTGCCTTACAGGAAAACAACAAATTTGTTTAAATTGTACAGTGAAAATGGCTATGATGTGTATGATTTCTAAATTCTGCCTTTAAGACAATGGAGTTGGAGTCTGATTTCTTGTGAGAAACAACAGTGTTTTAGCATCTCTTTCAAGTTTTCACCTTATTGTTAAGTACTTGAAGTTTTTTGAAGTGTGCACACATAAAAATGCTAGTAAATATCTAAAAACAAAAATATCTCTAATTTTTAAAGCTGTTAAAAAATTAAAGCAATGAACTTTAGTCTCTGTTTAGTTGGTAACTTTATCAAATGTGTATACAGGTTCGGTAAGCTCTATTCTTGTTCCGACCTTTGAATTGGGTAAAATTCTTAAAAAGTTAGAAGAGCTGTGATTTCAAGGGTATTTTCTGTCATGTATTTACTTTGAAATGTTTGGGTGATCATTTACATGTGATAGGAATTTTTTCATGCTACTGTTTGAATCAGTTTGATTAAAAGGATGGACATTATAATGAAGCATCTTCGATCAGATATTTTAAGGCCTCTTGGCATATTTAATATGCTCAACTCTTCTGGTTTTGGGACTTCTAGATGGGCCCCTAGCAGCCTCAAAGTCAGAAGAATGTTCCAAAGGCTGTATCTTTTAGTTGGAAAAGTTAATTGTAGGACAGACAACTGATTCGAGCTGTTAAAAAAAAAAAAATTGGGGGGCATTGCTAAAGTTTAAACTATAGGTATGGTTTATTCAGATTATTAAAAGCAGAATGAAATTCTAAACAATTGGTAACTTACACACTTAAGAGAAATCTCAAGTAGCTGTTACAATGGCAGTTTTGCTTTATAATGTGTTATCTGATATACATGCACATGTTTATGTGGCAAGCTCTGTAGTCTATCTGAATTGGCTTACAGATGAGAAATTCATAAATGTCAATTGCTAAGCTAAATCCTTTTGAAAATAATGTATGGATACATGATTAAGCTCTTGGAAAGGCATGTCTATTTCTGTTTTCTCAGGACCTTCAAAGTCTGTTCAGCTGAATGGTTCCGAATCCTCTCAAGTGCCAAGACGTACATCAAACACCTGATGCCTTCTGCCTTCTAGCAGGAACCACGAGATGGACTGACCCCCAACTGCTGCTGTTACCCAACTGCACCCCCCACTCACCAGGAAGAAGCTAAGAGCTGATGACTACGCCCCTTTCCCTAAGAACTTTTGGGATCCATTTTCTGTTTGAGCCAGATGGGATGATAAGTAGTTGGGGTCTCCGGTTCCTGCTAAAATTGTGGTATACATGTAACATTTTAGCTCTGTGAGATTTTTGATTGTTAGTATTTTCAACAGCATTTGAACATTGTTAAGATTCGAGTGACCCCCATGTTGGGAAAGTTATTGTAAATGTCATTAGACTGGCAGCATGGATATTTAAGGAGATGTTTAAGGAATGGAGCAGGATATTGGCCATGGGGCTAATGGTCGTAGCCATGATTGCAGTACTGTTTACTCCTCTTTGCTGCCTATGCAGGCAACAAGCCCCGGAGCAGGTCATCATTTGACAAACTTTGATGACTTTAGCTGTGGAAAATCCTAGAGCTCAAGACCGGTTGAACATGATGTGTATTGGGCAGCCAGAGACAGGTAAGATCTGGCACAGCTGATGACCAACCTAAGACAGGGATCCCACGTGCCCTGGGTGGGACTCCCCATGACGGGGTAAGGCATCAACTGACTGCTGGACAACCTAAGACAGGTGTCCATTAAAAAACAAAAAGGGGGGACATGTAGGCCCCGGTCTCCCAAGGGTTAACTCCACAGCATAGCTTGTTTCTCAAAGGTGTAACAGGAAGGGCAATCATGGCCTGATACATTTAGCCCCCGTGGTTTGACTGCAATTTCCCTCCTTCCTGCTTCCCATTTTTGCACATCCTGACTGCAATTTACCTCCCTTCCTGCTTCCCCTTTTTGCACGTCCTTGGGGGAGCTTAGGTGTTGCTTAACCATTGGGAAGATCCTGGGAGGGGCCAAGTAGACTATATAAGAGAGTTCGACTTTAAATAAAGGACTCACTTCACAAGAATGAGTCTCAGTGTGTTGTGTGTCTTGTGTGTCTTGTCTGTCTCATAACCCTAGTCCCTCCGCTCGACTCGGGGCTTGAGGTACGTGGCAATGCAGGCGTTGCCAACAAATGGAGGTTCCACCGAGATCGAGAAAGAGAGGATATATGGCGAAGGGTCGTCCCAGGAGGCTGGCCAGCAGGTAAGTGGGACGTATTGTAAGTCTTTCCTAAACTGGTAGGAAAGGGAGTTTTATTTTGAAATATAGGTAGGTTTAAGATTTATTTTGAAATATAGTTAATGTTTTAGGTTTTTTTTGAGGCATAGTTAGGTTTTAGGTTTATTTTGAAGTATAGTTAGGTTTTGGTGTTTAATTTGTCCTGTGAAAAGGACTATAAAATGGGTTCAGCCTTCTCCCAGGATAAATTGGACACCAAGCTTGAAGAACTTCTACATAAAATGAGGAATGCTGTTGGTCAGTACAGGCTGACCGGAGAGTTAAGCAATTCAAGCAAGGTAGATTCAAAAGAAAAGAAAAAAAGAAATAAAGAGTAAGAAAGAAAAAGAAAAAAAAAATGAAAGAAAGACACGTGTTCTGCAACTTAATTTAACAAAAATAATCTGATATAGAGTGGTCCACTGTTAATTAACTTAAAACATGAGAGGAACCTAAGTACTTGTTTCATAAAATATCTCCAGGTTAAAGTATGTCAAAGAAGAGGTTGGAAATCGCAAAGTGTTTAAGAGTTATATGTCTCTGTTCTGATGTGTTTGGTGTTTGTGCATATGCTTAGTCATTATTATTGGTGTTCTGTTATTTTCGTCCGGACAAAAACTAGATTTTGTTTTAATATTCTTTCTCCAGTTCTGTCTTTGTCTTGAGTTGTTAAGTTGTTCTTGTTCAGAACTGGGTGCGTGTGTGACTGACTGACAGACAAGATGGGACGGATGATAACCTACCCCCTCTCTCTCTCCTGGTGAATAATTTTAGAGAGGTCTAACATATTTAACAGGCCCTGGCCAGACCAGATTCCCCACCTCCATTGGGAAAAGTTTGTATGATGTTTTCTTACTGTTTGATCCTCAGCTTACCGTGTTGTCCTGGTATTTATCAAGTCTAACAAGTTAAACTTATTTAGACCTCTAAATTCTTCAGAATTCTAAACCAAGTCTCATGACTTTGAGCGTTCTAGTAGGATCCCTGGAACTCTCAAATATTGAGACATAAATTTCAGTAGTGTAATTGTCATTCAAAATAATTTAGATTATCAGATGTTTCCTAATTATGAAATTGGCCCTGATTGTAAATTATTTGTGTTCTTACTTACAAGAAAGTATGTGAAATTTTGCCTTACAGGAAAACAACAAATTTGTTTAAATTGTACAGTGAAAATGGCTATGATGTGTATGATTTCTAAATTCTGCCTTTAAGACAATGGAGTTGGAGTCTGATTTCTTGTGAGAAACAACAGTGTTTTAGCATCTCTTTCAAGTTTTCACCTTATTGTTAAGTACTTGAAGTTTTTTGAAGTGTGCACACATAAAAATGCTAGTAAATATCTAAAAACAAAAATATCTCTAATTTTTAAAGCTGTTAAAAAATTAAAGCAATGAACTTTAGTCTCTGTTTAGTTGGTAACTTTATCAAATGTGTATACAGGTTCGGTAAGCTCTATTCTTGTTCCGACCTTTGAATTGGGTAAAATTCTTAAAAAGTTAGAAGAGCTGTGATTTCAAGGGTATTTTCTGTCATGTATTTACTTTGAAATGTTTGGGTGATCATTTACATGTGATAGGAATTTTTTCATGCTACTGTTTGAATCAGTTTGATTAAAAGGATGGACATTATAATGAAGCATCTTCGATCAGATATTTTAAGGCCTCTTGGCATATTTAATATGCTCAACTCTTCTGGTTTTGGGACTTCTAGATGGGCCCCTAGCAGCCTCAAAGTCAGAAGAATGTTCCAAAGGCTGTATCTTTTAGTTGGAAAAGTTAATTGTAGGACAGACAACTGATTCGAGCTGTTAAAAAAAAAAAAATTGGGGGGCATTGCTAAAGTTTAAACTATAGGTATGGTTTATTCAGATTATTAAAAGCAGAATGAAATTCTAAACAATTGGTAACTTACACACTTAAGAGAAATCTCAAGTAGCTGTTACAATGGCAGTTTTGCTTTATAATGTGTTATCTGATATACATGCACATGTTTATGTGGCAAGCTCTGTAGTCTATCTGAATTGGCTTACAGATGAGAAATTCATAAATGTCAATTGCTAAGCTAAATCCTTTTGAAAATAATGTATGGATACATGATTAAGCTCTTGGAAAGGCATGTCTATTTCTGTTTTCTCAGGACCTTCAAAGTCTGTTCAGCTGAATGGTTCCGAATCCTCTCAAGTGCCAAGACGTACATCAAACACCTGATGCCTTCTGCCTTCTAGCAGGAACCACGAGATGGACTGACCCCCAACTGCTGCTGTTACCCAACTGCACCCCCCACTCACCAGGAAGAAGCTAAGAGCTGATGACTACGCCCCTTTCCCTAAGAACTTTTGGGATCCATTTTCTGTTTGAGCCAGATGGGATGATAAGTAGTTGGGGTCTCCGGTTCCTGCTAAAATTGTGGTATACATGTAACATTTTAGCTCTGTGAGATTTTTGATTGTTAGTATTTTCAACAGCATTTGAACATTGTTAAGATTCGAGTGACCCCCATGTTGGGAAAGTTATTGTAAATGTCATTAGACTGGCAGCATGGATATTTAAGGAGATGTTTAAGGAATGGAGCAGGATATTGGCCATGGGGCTAATGGTCGTAGCCATGATTGCAGTACTGTTTACTCCTCTTTGCTGCCTATGCAGGCAACAAGCCCCGGAGCAGGTCATCATTTGACAAACTTTGATGACTTTAGCTGTGGAAAATCCTAGAGCTCAAGACCGGTTGAACATGATGTGTATTGGGCAGCCAGAGACAGGTAAGATCTGGCACAGCTGATGACCAACCTAAGACAGGGATCCCACGTGCCCTGGGTGGGACTCCCCATGACGGGGTAAGGCATCAACTGACTGCTGGACAACCTAAGACAGGTGTCCATTAAAAAACAAAAAGGGGGGACATGTAGGCCCCGGTCTCCCAAGGGTTAACTCCACAGCATAGCTTGTTTCTCAAAGGTGTAACAGGAAGGGCAATCATGGCCTGATACATTTAGCCCCCGTGGTTTGACTGCAATTTCCCTCCTTCCTGCTTCCCATTTTTGCACATCCTGACTGCAATTTACCTCCCTTCCTGCTTCCCCTTTTTGCACGTCCTTGGGGGAGCTTAGGTGTTGCTTAACCATTGGGAAGATCCTGGGAGGGGCCAAGTAGACTATATAAGAGAGTTCGACTTTAAATAAAGGACTCACTTCACAAGAATGAGTCTCAGTGTGTTGTGTGTCTTGTGTGTCTTGTCTGTCTCATAACCCTAGTCCCTCCGCTCGACTCGGGGCTTGAGGTACGTGGCAATGCAGGCGTTGCCAACAAATGGAGGTTCCACCGAGATCGAGAAAGAGAGGATATATGGCGAAGGGTCGTCCCAGGAGGCTGGCCAGCAGGTAAGTGGGACGTATTGTAAGTCTTTCCTAAACTGGTAGGAAAGGGAGTTTTATTTTGAAATATAGGTAGGTTTAAGATTTATTTTGAAATATAGTTAATGTTTTAGGTTTTTTTTGAGGCATAGTTAGGTTTTAGGTTTATTTTGAAGTATAGTTAGGTTTTGGTGTTTAATTTGTCCTGTGAAAAGGACTATAAAATGGGTTCAGCCTTCTCCCAGGATAAATTGGACACCAAGCTTGAAGAACTTCTACATAAAATGAGGAATGCTGTTGGTCAGTACAGGCTGACCGGAGAGTTAAGCAATTCAAGCAAGGTAGATTCAAAAGAAAAGAAAAAAAGAAATAAAGAGTAAGAAAGAAAAAGAAAAAAAAAATGAAAGAAAGACACGTGTTCTGCAACTTAATTTAACAAAAATAATCTGATATAGAGTGGTCCACTGTTAATTAACTTAAAACATGAGAGGAACCTAAGTACTTGTTTCATAAAATATCTCCAGGTTAAAGTATGTCAAAGAAGAGGTTGGAAATCGCAAAGTGTTTAAGAGTTATATGTCTCTGTTCTGATGTGTTTGGTGTTTGTGCATATGCTTAGTCATTATTATTGGTGTTCTGTTATTTTCGTCCGGACAAAAACTAGATTTTGTTTTAATATTCTTTCTCCAGTTCTGTCTTTGTCTTGAGTTGTTAAGTTGTTCTTGTTCAGAACTGGGTGCGTGTGTGACTGACTGACAGACAAGATGGGACGGATGATAACCTACCCCCTCTCTCTCTCCTGGTGAATAATTTTAGAGAGGTCTAACATATTTAACAGGCCCTGGCCAGACCAGATTCCCCACCTCCATTGGGAAAAGTTTGTATGATGTTTTCTTACTGTTTGATCCTCAGCTTACCGTGTTGTCCTGGTATTTATCAAGTCTAACAAGTTAAACTTATTTAGACCTCTAAATTCTTCAGAATTCTAAACCAAGTCTCATGACTTTGAGCGTTCTAGTAGGATCCCTGGAACTCTCAAATATTGAGACATAAATTTCAGTAGTGTAATTGTCATTCAAAATAATTTAGATTATCAGATGTTTCCTAATTATGAAATTGGCCCTGATTGTAAATTATTTGTGTTCTTACTTACAAGAAAGTATGTGAAATTTTGCCTTACAGGAAAACAACAAATTTGTTTAAATTGTACAGTGAAAATGGCTATGATGTGTATGATTTCTAAATTCTGCCTTTAAGACAATGGAGTTGGAGTCTGATTTCTTGTGAGAAACAACAGTGTTTTAGCATCTCTTTCAAGTTTTCACCTTATTGTTAAGTACTTGAAGTTTTTTGAAGTGTGCACACATAAAAATGCTAGTAAATATCTAAAAACAAAAATATCTCTAATTTTTAAAGCTGTTAAAAAATTAAAGCAATGAACTTTAGTCTCTGTTTAGTTGGTAACTTTATCAAATGTGTATACAGGTTCGGTAAGCTCTATTCTTGTTCCGACCTTTGAATTGGGTAAAATTCTTAAAAAGTTAGAAGAGCTGTGATTTCAAGGGTATTTTCTGTCATGTATTTACTTTGAAATGTTTGGGTGATCATTTACATGTGATAGGAATTTTTTCATGCTACTGTTTGAATCAGTTTGATTAAAAGGATGGACATTATAATGAAGCATCTTCGATCAGATATTTTAAGGCCTCTTGGCATATTTAATATGCTCAACTCTTCTGGTTTTGGGACTTCTAGATGGGCCCCTAGCAGCCTCAAAGTCAGAAGAATGTTCCAAAGGCTGTATCTTTTAGTTGGAAAAGTTAATTGTAGGACAGACAACTGATTCGAGCTGTTAAAAAAAAAAAAATTGGGGGGCATTGCTAAAGTTTAAACTATAGGTATGGTTTATTCAGATTATTAAAAGCAGAATGAAATTCTAAACAATTGGTAACTTACACACTTAAGAGAAATCTCAAGTAGCTGTTACAATGGCAGTTTTGCTTTATAATGTGTTATCTGATATACATGCACATGTTTATGTGGCAAGCTCTGTAGTCTATCTGAATTGGCTTACAGATGAGAAATTCATAAATGTCAATTGCTAAGCTAAATCCTTTTGAAAATAATGTATGGATACATGATTAAGCTCTTGGAAAGGCATGTCTATTTCTGTTTTCTCAGGACCTTCAAAGTCTGTTCAGCTGAATGGTTCCGAATCCTCTCAAGTGCCAAGACGTACATCAAACACCTGATGCCTTCTGCCTTCTAGCAGGAACCACGAGATGGACTGACCCCCAACTGCTGCTGTTACCCAACTGCACCCCCCACTCACCAGGAAGAAGCTAAGAGCTGATGACTACGCCCCTTTCCCTAAGAACTTTTGGGATCCATTTTCTGTTTGAGCCAGATGGGATGATAAGTAGTTGGGGTCTCCGGTTCCTGCTAAAATTGTGGTATACATGTAACATTTTAGCTCTGTGAGATTTTTGATTGTTAGTATTTTCAACAGCATTTGAACATTGTTAAGATTCGAGTGACCCCCATGTTGGGAAAGTTATTGTAAATGTCATTAGACTGGCAGCATGGATATTTAAGGAGATGTTTAAGGAATGGAGCAGGATATTGGCCATGGGGCTAATGGTCGTAGCCATGATTGCAGTACTGTTTACTCCTCTTTGCTGCCTATGCAGGCAACAAGCCCCGGAGCAGGTCATCATTTGACAAACTTTGATGACTTTAGCTGTGGAAAATCCTAGAGCTCAAGACCGGTTGAACATGATGTGTATTGGGCAGCCAGAGACAGGTAAGATCTGGCACAGCTGATGACCAACCTAAGACAGGGATCCCACGTGCCCTGGGTGGGACTCCCCATGACGGGGTAAGGCATCAACTGACTGCTGGACAACCTAAGACAGGTGTCCATTAAAAAACAAAAAGGGGGGACATGTAGGCCCCGGTCTCCCAAGGGTTAACTCCACAGCATAGCTTGTTTCTCAAAGGTGTAACAGGAAGGGCAATCATGGCCTGATACATTTAGCCCCCGTGGTTTGACTGCAATTTCCCTCCTTCCTGCTTCCCATTTTTGCACATCCTGACTGCAATTTACCTCCCTTCCTGCTTCCCCTTTTTGCACGTCCTTGGGGGAGCTTAGGTGTTGCTTAACCATTGGGAAGATCCTGGGAGGGGCCAAGTAGACTATATAAGAGAGTTCGACTTTAAATAAAGGACTCACTTCACAAGAATGAGTCTCAGTGTGTTGTGTGTCTTGTGTGTCTTGTCTGTCTCATAACCCTAGTCCCTCCGCTCGACTCGGGGCTTGAGGTACGTGGCAATGCAGGCGTTGCCAACAAATGGAGGTTCCACCGAGATCGAGAAAGAGAGGATATATGGCGAAGGGTCGTCCCAGGAGGCTGGCCAGCAGGTAAGTGGGACGTATTGTAAGTCTTTCCTAAACTGGTAGGAAAGGGAGTTTTATTTTGAAATATAGGTAGGTTTAAGATTTATTTTGAAATATAGTTAATGTTTTAGGTTTTTTTTGAGGCATAGTTAGGTTTTAGGTTTATTTTGAAGTATAGTTAGGTTTTGGTGTTTAATTTGTCCTGTGAAAAGGACTATAAAATGGGTTCAGCCTTCTCCCAGGATAAATTGGACACCAAGCTTGAAGAACTTCTACATAAAATGAGGAATGCTGTTGGTCAGTACAGGCTGACCGGAGAGTTAAGCAATTCAAGCAAGGTAGATTCAAAAGAAAAGAAAAAAAGAAATAAAGAGTAAGAAAGAAAAAGAAAAAAAAAATGAAAGAAAGACACGTGTTCTGCAACTTAATTTAACAAAAATAATCTGATATAGAGTGGTCCACTGTTAATTAACTTAAAACATGAGAGGAACCTAAGTACTTGTTTCATAAAATATCTCCAGGTTAAAGTATGTCAAAGAAGAGGTTGGAAATCGCAAAGTGTTTAAGAGTTATATGTCTCTGTTCTGATGTGTTTGGTGTTTGTGCATATGCTTAGTCATTATTATTGGTGTTCTGTTATTTTCGTCCGGACAAAAACTAGATTTTGTTTTAATATTCTTTCTCCAGTTCTGTCTTTGTCTTGAGTTGTTAAGTTGTTCTTGTTCAGAACTGGGTGCGTGTGTGACTGACTGACAGACAAGATGGGACGGATGATAACCTACCCCCTCTCTCTCTCCTGGTGAATAATTTTAGAGAGGTCTAACATATTTAACAGGCCCTGGCCAGACCAGATTCCCCACCTCCATTGGGAAAAGTTTGTATGATGTTTTCTTACTGTTTGATCCTCAGCTTACCGTGTTGTCCTGGTATTTATCAAGTCTAACAAGTTAAACTTATTTAGACCTCTAAATTCTTCAGAATTCTAAACCAAGTCTCATGACTTTGAGCGTTCTAGTAGGATCCCTGGAACTCTCAAATATTGAGACATAAATTTCAGTAGTGTAATTGTCATTCAAAATAATTTAGATTATCAGATGTTTCCTAATTATGAAATTGGCCCTGATTGTAAATTATTTGTGTTCTTACTTACAAGAAAGTATGTGAAATTTTGCCTTACAGGAAAACAACAAATTTGTTTAAATTGTACAGTGAAAATGGCTATGATGTGTATGATTTCTAAATTCTGCCTTTAAGACAATGGAGTTGGAGTCTGATTTCTTGTGAGAAACAACAGTGTTTTAGCATCTCTTTCAAGTTTTCACCTTATTGTTAAGTACTTGAAGTTTTTTGAAGTGTGCACACATAAAAATGCTAGTAAATATCTAAAAACAAAAATATCTCTAATTTTTAAAGCTGTTAAAAAATTAAAGCAATGAACTTTAGTCTCTGTTTAGTTGGTAACTTTATCAAATGTGTATACAGGTTCGGTAAGCTCTATTCTTGTTCCGACCTTTGAATTGGGTAAAATTCTTAAAAAGTTAGAAGAGCTGTGATTTCAAGGGTATTTTCTGTCATGTATTTACTTTGAAATGTTTGGGTGATCATTTACATGTGATAGGAATTTTTTCATGCTACTGTTTGAATCAGTTTGATTAAAAGGATGGACATTATAATGAAGCATCTTCGATCAGATATTTTAAGGCCTCTTGGCATATTTAATATGCTCAACTCTTCTGGTTTTGGGACTTCTAGATGGGCCCCTAGCAGCCTCAAAGTCAGAAGAATGTTCCAAAGGCTGTATCTTTTAGTTGGAAAAGTTAATTGTAGGACAGACAACTGATTCGAGCTGTTAAAAAAAAAAAAATTGGGGGGCATTGCTAAAGTTTAAACTATAGGTATGGTTTATTCAGATTATTAAAAGCAGAATGAAATTCTAAACAATTGGTAACTTACACACTTAAGAGAAATCTCAAGTAGCTGTTACAATGGCAGTTTTGCTTTATAATGTGTTATCTGATATACATGCACATGTTTATGTGGCAAGCTCTGTAGTCTATCTGAATTGGCTTACAGATGAGAAATTCATAAATGTCAATTGCTAAGCTAAATCCTTTTGAAAATAATGTATGGATACATGATTAAGCTCTTGGAAAGGCATGTCTATTTCTGTTTTCTCAGGACCTTCAAAGTCTGTTCAGCTGAATGGTTCCGAATCCTCTCAAGTGCCAAGACGTACATCAAACACCTGATGCCTTCTGCCTTCTAGCAGGAACCACGAGATGGACTGACCCCCAACTGCTGCTGTTACCCAACTGCACCCCCCACTCACCAGGAAGAAGCTAAGAGCTGATGACTACGCCCCTTTCCCTAAGAACTTTTGGGATCCATTTTCTGTTTGAGCCAGATGGGATGATAAGTAGTTGGGGTCTCCGGTTCCTGCTAAAATTGTGGTATACATGTAACATTTTAGCTCTGTGAGATTTTTGATTGTTAGTATTTTCAACAGCATTTGAACATTGTTAAGATTCGAGTGACCCCCATGTTGGGAAAGTTATTGTAAATGTCATTAGACTGGCAGCATGGATATTTAAGGAGATGTTTAAGGAATGGAGCAGGATATTGGCCATGGGGCTAATGGTCGTAGCCATGATTGCAGTACTGTTTACTCCTCTTTGCTGCCTATGCAGGCAACAAGCCCCGGAGCAGGTCATCATTTGACAAACTTTGATGACTTTAGCTGTGGAAAATCCTAGAGCTCAAGACCGGTTGAACATGATGTGTATTGGGCAGCCAGAGACAGGTAAGATCTGGCACAGCTGATGACCAACCTAAGACAGGGATCCCACGTGCCCTGGGTGGGACTCCCCATGACGGGGTAAGGCATCAACTGACTGCTGGACAACCTAAGACAGGTGTCCATTAAAAAACAAAAAGGGGGGACATGTAGGCCCCGGTCTCCCAAGGGTTAACTCCACAGCATAGCTTGTTTCTCAAAGGTGTAACAGGAAGGGCAATCATGGCCTGATACATTTAGCCCCCGTGGTTTGACTGCAATTTCCCTCCTTCCTGCTTCCCATTTTTGCACATCCTGACTGCAATTTACCTCCCTTCCTGCTTCCCCTTTTTGCACGTCCTTGGGGGAGCTTAGGTGTTGCTTAACCATTGGGAAGATCCTGGGAGGGGCCAAGTAGACTATATAAGAGAGTTCGACTTTAAATAAAGGACTCACTTCACAAGAATGAGTCTCAGTGTGTTGTGTGTCTTGTGTGTCTTGTCTGTCTCATAACCCTAGTCCCTCCGCTCGACTCGGGGCTTGAGGTACGTGGCAATGCAGGCGTTGCCAACAAATGGAGGTTCCACCGAGATCGAGAAAGAGAGGATATATGGCGAAGGGTCGTCCCAGGAGGCTGGCCAGCAGGTAAGTGGGACGTATTGTAAGTCTTTCCTAAACTGGTAGGAAAGGGAGTTTTATTTTGAAATATAGGTAGGTTTAAGATTTATTTTGAAATATAGTTAATGTTTTAGGTTTTTTTTGAGGCATAGTTAGGTTTTAGGTTTATTTTGAAGTATAGTTAGGTTTTGGTGTTTAATTTGTCCTGTGAAAAGGACTATAAAATGGGTTCAGCCTTCTCCCAGGATAAATTGGACACCAAGCTTGAAGAACTTCTACATAAAATGAGGAATGCTGTTGGTCAGTACAGGCTGACCGGAGAGTTAAGCAATTCAAGCAAGGTAGATTCAAAAGAAAAGAAAAAAAGAAATAAAGAGTAAGAAAGAAAAAGAAAAAAAAAATGAAAGAAAGACACGTGTTCTGCAACTTAATTTAACAAAAATAATCTGATATAGAGTGGTCCACTGTTAATTAACTTAAAACATGAGAGGAACCTAAGTACTTGTTTCATAAAATATCTCCAGGTTAAAGTATGTCAAAGAAGAGGTTGGAAATCGCAAAGTGTTTAAGAGTTATATGTCTCTGTTCTGATGTGTTTGGTGTTTGTGCATATGCTTAGTCATTATTATTGGTGTTCTGTTATTTTCGTCCGGACAAAAACTAGATTTTGTTTTAATATTCTTTCTCCAGTTCTGTCTTTGTCTTGAGTTGTTAAGTTGTTCTTGTTCAGAACTGGGTGCGTGTGTGACTGACTGACAGACAAGATGGGACGGATGATAACCTACCCCCTCTCTCTCTCCTGGTGAATAATTTTAGAGAGGTCTAACATATTTAACAGGCCCTGGCCAGACCAGATTCCCCACCTCCATTGGGAAAAGTTTGTATGATGTTTTCTTACTGTTTGATCCTCAGCTTACCGTGTTGTCCTGGTATTTATCAAGTCTAACAAGTTAAACTTATTTAGACCTCTAAATTCTTCAGAATTCTAAACCAAGTCTCATGACTTTGAGCGTTCTAGTAGGATCCCTGGAACTCTCAAATATTGAGACATAAATTTCAGTAGTGTAATTGTCATTCAAAATAATTTAGATTATCAGATGTTTCCTAATTATGAAATTGGCCCTGATTGTAAATTATTTGTGTTCTTACTTACAAGAAAGTATGTGAAATTTTGCCTTACAGGAAAACAACAAATTTGTTTAAATTGTACAGTGAAAATGGCTATGATGTGTATGATTTCTAAATTCTGCCTTTAAGACAATGGAGTTGGAGTCTGATTTCTTGTGAGAAACAACAGTGTTTTAGCATCTCTTTCAAGTTTTCACCTTATTGTTAAGTACTTGAAGTTTTTTGAAGTGTGCACACATAAAAATGCTAGTAAATATCTAAAAACAAAAATATCTCTAATTTTTAAAGCTGTTAAAAAATTAAAGCAATGAACTTTAGTCTCTGTTTAGTTGGTAACTTTATCAAATGTGTATACAGGTTCGGTAAGCTCTATTCTTGTTCCGACCTTTGAATTGGGTAAAATTCTTAAAAAGTTAGAAGAGCTGTGATTTCAAGGGTATTTTCTGTCATGTATTTACTTTGAAATGTTTGGGTGATCATTTACATGTGATAGGAATTTTTTCATGCTACTGTTTGAATCAGTTTGATTAAAAGGATGGACATTATAATGAAGCATCTTCGATCAGATATTTTAAGGCCTCTTGGCATATTTAATATGCTCAACTCTTCTGGTTTTGGGACTTCTAGATGGGCCCCTAGCAGCCTCAAAGTCAGAAGAATGTTCCAAAGGCTGTATCTTTTAGTTGGAAAAGTTAATTGTAGGACAGACAACTGATTCGAGCTGTTAAAAAAAAAAAAATTGGGGGGCATTGCTAAAGTTTAAACTATAGGTATGGTTTATTCAGATTATTAAAAGCAGAATGAAATTCTAAACAATTGGTAACTTACACACTTAAGAGAAATCTCAAGTAGCTGTTACAATGGCAGTTTTGCTTTATAATGTGTTATCTGATATACATGCACATGTTTATGTGGCAAGCTCTGTAGTCTATCTGAATTGGCTTACAGATGAGAAATTCATAAATGTCAATTGCTAAGCTAAATCCTTTTGAAAATAATGTATGGATACATGATTAAGCTCTTGGAAAGGCATGTCTATTTCTGTTTTCTCAGGACCTTCAAAGTCTGTTCAGCTGAATGGTTCCGAATCCTCTCAAGTGCCAAGACGTACATCAAACACCTGATGCCTTCTGCCTTCTAGCAGGAACCACGAGATGGACTGACCCCCAACTGCTGCTGTTACCCAACTGCACCCCCCACTCACCAGGAAGAAGCTAAGAGCTGATGACTACGCCCCTTTCCCTAAGAACTTTTGGGATCCATTTTCTGTTTGAGCCAGATGGGATGATAAGTAGTTGGGGTCTCCGGTTCCTGCTAAAATTGTGGTATACATGTAACATTTTAGCTCTGTGAGATTTTTGATTGTTAGTATTTTCAACAGCATTTGAACATTGTTAAGATTCGAGTGACCCCCATGTTGGGAAAGTTATTGTAAATGTCATTAGACTGGCAGCATGGATATTTAAGGAGATGTTTAAGGAATGGAGCAGGATATTGGCCATGGGGCTAATGGTCGTAGCCATGATTGCAGTACTGTTTACTCCTCTTTGCTGCCTATGCAGGCAACAAGCCCCGGAGCAGGTCATCATTTGACAAACTTTGATGACTTTAGCTGTGGAAAATCCTAGAGCTCAAGACCGGTTGAACATGATGTGTATTGGGCAGCCAGAGACAGGTAAGATCTGGCACAGCTGATGACCAACCTAAGACAGGGATCCCACGTGCCCTGGGTGGGACTCCCCATGACGGGGTAAGGCATCAACTGACTGCTGGACAACCTAAGACAGGTGTCCATTAAAAAACAAAAAGGGGGGACATGTAGGCCCCGGTCTCCCAAGGGTTAACTCCACAGCATAGCTTGTTTCTCAAAGGTGTAACAGGAAGGGCAATCATGGCCTGATACATTTAGCCCCCGTGGTTTGACTGCAATTTCCCTCCTTCCTGCTTCCCATTTTTGCACATCCTGACTGCAATTTACCTCCCTTCCTGCTTCCCCTTTTTGCACGTCCTTGGGGGAGCTTAGGTGTTGCTTAACCATTGGGAAGATCCTGGGAGGGGCCAAGTAGACTATATAAGAGAGTTCGACTTTAAATAAAGGACTCACTTCACAAGAATGAGTCTCAGTGTGTTGTGTGTCTTGTGTGTCTTGTCTGTCTCATAACCCTAGTCCCTCCGCTCGACTCGGGGCTTGAGGTACGTGGCAATGCAGGCGTTGCCAACAAATGGAGGTTCCACCGAGATCGAGAAAGAGAGGATATATGGCGAAGGGTCGTCCCAGGAGGCTGGCCAGCAGGTAAGTGGGACGTATTGTAAGTCTTTCCTAAACTGGTAGGAAAGGGAGTTTTATTTTGAAATATAGGTAGGTTTAAGATTTATTTTGAAATATAGTTAATGTTTTAGGTTTTTTTTGAGGCATAGTTAGGTTTTAGGTTTATTTTGAAGTATAGTTAGGTTTTGGTGTTTAATTTGTCCTGTGAAAAGGACTATAAAATGGGTTCAGCCTTCTCCCAGGATAAATTGGACACCAAGCTTGAAGAACTTCTACATAAAATGAGGAATGCTGTTGGTCAGTACAGGCTGACCGGAGAGTTAAGCAATTCAAGCAAGGTAGATTCAAAAGAAAAGAAAAAAAGAAATAAAGAGTAAGAAAGAAAAAGAAAAAAAAAATGAAAGAAAGACACGTGTTCTGCAACTTAATTTAACAAAAATAATCTGATATAGAGTGGTCCACTGTTAATTAACTTAAAACATGAGAGGAACCTAAGTACTTGTTTCATAAAATATCTCCAGGTTAAAGTATGTCAAAGAAGAGGTTGGAAATCGCAAAGTGTTTAAGAGTTATATGTCTCTGTTCTGATGTGTTTGGTGTTTGTGCATATGCTTAGTCATTATTATTGGTGTTCTGTTATTTTCGTCCGGACAAAAACTAGATTTTGTTTTAATATTCTTTCTCCAGTTCTGTCTTTGTCTTGAGTTGTTAAGTTGTTCTTGTTCAGAACTGGGTGCGTGTGTGACTGACTGACAGACAAGATGGGACGGATGATAACCTACCCCCTCTCTCTCTCCTGGTGAATAATTTTAGAGAGGTCTAACATATTTAACAGGCCCTGGCCAGACCAGATTCCCCACCTCCATTGGGAAAAGTTTGTATGATGTTTTCTTACTGTTTGATCCTCAGCTTACCGTGTTGTCCTGGTATTTATCAAGTCTAACAAGTTAAACTTATTTAGACCTCTAAATTCTTCAGAATTCTAAACCAAGTCTCATGACTTTGAGCGTTCTAGTAGGATCCCTGGAACTCTCAAATATTGAGACATAAATTTCAGTAGTGTAATTGTCATTCAAAATAATTTAGATTATCAGATGTTTCCTAATTATGAAATTGGCCCTGATTGTAAATTATTTGTGTTCTTACTTACAAGAAAGTATGTGAAATTTTGCCTTACAGGAAAACAACAAATTTGTTTAAATTGTACAGTGAAAATGGCTATGATGTGTATGATTTCTAAATTCTGCCTTTAAGACAATGGAGTTGGAGTCTGATTTCTTGTGAGAAACAACAGTGTTTTAGCATCTCTTTCAAGTTTTCACCTTATTGTTAAGTACTTGAAGTTTTTTGAAGTGTGCACACATAAAAATGCTAGTAAATATCTAAAAACAAAAATATCTCTAATTTTTAAAGCTGTTAAAAAATTAAAGCAATGAACTTTAGTCTCTGTTTAGTTGGTAACTTTATCAAATGTGTATACAGGTTCGGTAAGCTCTATTCTTGTTCCGACCTTTGAATTGGGTAAAATTCTTAAAAAGTTAGAAGAGCTGTGATTTCAAGGGTATTTTCTGTCATGTATTTACTTTGAAATGTTTGGGTGATCATTTACATGTGATAGGAATTTTTTCATGCTACTGTTTGAATCAGTTTGATTAAAAGGATGGACATTATAATGAAGCATCTTCGATCAGATATTTTAAGGCCTCTTGGCATATTTAATATGCTCAACTCTTCTGGTTTTGGGACTTCTAGATGGGCCCCTAGCAGCCTCAAAGTCAGAAGAATGTTTCAAAGGCTGTATCTTTTAGTTGGAAAAGTTAATTGTAGGACAGACAACTGATTCGAGCTGTTAAAAAAAAAAAATTGGGGGGCATTGCTAAAGTTTAAACTATAGGTATGGTTTATTCAGATTATTAAAAGCAGAATGAAATTCTAAACAATTGGTAACTTACACACTTAAGAGAAATCTCAAGTAGCTGTTACAATGGCAGTTTTGCTTTATAATGTGTTATCTGATATACATGCACATGTTTATGTGGCAAGCTCTGTAGTCTATCTGAATTGGCTTACAGATGAGAAATTCATAAATGTCAATTGCTAAGCTAAATCCTTTTGAAAATAATGTATGGATACATGATTAAGCTCTTGGAAAGGCATGTCTATTTCTGTTTTCTCAGGACCTTCAAAGTCTGTTCAGCTGAATGGTTCCGAATCCTCTCAAGTGCCAAGACGTACATCAAACACCTGATGCCTTCTGCCTTCTAGCAGGAACCACGAGATGGACTGACCCCCAACTGCTGCTGTTACCCAACTGCACCCCCCACTCACCAGGAAGAAGCTAAGAGCTGATGACTACGCCCCTTTCCCTAAGAACTTTTGGGATCCATTTTCTGTTTGAGCCAGATGGGATGATAAGTAGTTGGGGTCTCCGGTTCCTGCTAAAATTGTGGTATACATGTAACATTTTAGCTCTGTGAGATTTTTGATTGTTAGTATTTTCAACAGCATTTGAACATTGTTAAGATTCGAGTGACCCCCATGTTGGGAAAGTTATTGTAAATGTCATTAGACTGGCAGCATGGATATTTAAGGAGATGTTTAAGGAATGGAGCAGGATATTGGCCATGGGGCTAATGGTCGTAGCCATGATTGCAGTACTGTTTACTCCTCTTTGCTGCCTATGCAGGCAACAAGCCCCGGAGCAGGTCATCATTTGACAAACTTTGATGACTTTAGCTGTGGAAAATCCTAGAGCTCAAGACCGGTTGAACATGATGTGTATTGGGCAGCCAGAGACAGGTAAGATCTGGCACAGCTGATGACCAACCTAAGACAGGGATCCCACGTGCCCTGGGTGGGACTCCCCATGACGGGGTAAGGCATCAACTGACTGCTGGACAACCTAAGACAGGTGTCCATTAAAAAACAAAAAGGGGGGACATGTAGGCCCCGGTCTCCCAAGGGTTAACTCCACAGCATAGCTTGTTTCTCAAAGGTGTAACAGGAAGGGCAATCATGGCCTGATACATTTAGCCCCCGTGGTTTGACTGCAATTTCCCTCCTTCCTGCTTCCCATTTTTGCACATCCTGACTGCAATTTACCTCCCTTCCTGCTTCCCCTTTTTGCACGTCCTTGGGGGAGCTTAGGTGTTGCTTAACCATTGGGAAGATCCTGGGAGGGGCCAAGTAGACTATATAAGAGAGTTCGACTTTAAATAAAGGACTCACTTCACAAGAATGAGTCTCAGTGTGTTGTGTGTCTTGTGTGTCTTGTCTGTCTCATAACCCTAGTCCCTCCGCTCGACTCGGGGCTTGAGGTACGTGGCAATGCAGGCGTTGCCAACAAATGGAGGTTCCACCGAGATCGAGAAAGAGAGGATATATGGCGAAGGGTCGTCCCAGGAGGCTGGCCAGCAGGTAAGTGGGACGTATTGTAAGTCTTTCCTAAACTGGTAGGAAAGGGAGTTTTATTTTGAAATATAGGTAGGTTTAAGATTTATTTTGAAATATAGTTAATGTTTTAGGTTTTTTTTGAGGCATAGTTAGGTTTTAGGTTTATTTTGAAGTATAGTTAGGTTTTGGTGTTTAATTTGTCCTGTGAAAAGGACTATAAAATGGGTTCAGCCTTCTCCCAGGATAAATTGGACACCAAGCTTGAAGAACTTCTACATAAAATGAGGAATGCTGTTGGTCAGTACAGGCTGACCGGAGAGTTAAGCAATTCAAGCAAGGTAGATTCAAAAGAAAAGAAAAAAAAGAAATAAAGAGTAAGAAAGAAAAAGAAAAAAAAAATGAAAGAAAGACACGTGTTCTGCAACTTAATTTAACAAAAATAATCTGATATAGAGTGGTCCACTGTTAATTAACTTAAAACATGAGAGGAACCTAAGTACTTGTTTCATAAAATATCTCCAGGTTAAAGTATGTCAAAGAAGAGGTTGGAAATCGCAAAGTGTTTAAGAGTTATATGTCTCTGTTCTGATGTGTTTGGTGTTTGTGCATATGCTTAGTCATTATTATTGGTGTTCTGTTATTTTCGTCCGGACAAAAACTAGATTTTGTTTTAATATTCTTTCTCCAGTTCTGTCTTTGTCTTGAGTTGTTAAGTTGTTCTTGTTCAGAACTGGGTGCGTGTGTGACTGACTGACAGACAAGATGGGACGGATGATAACCTACCCCCTCTCTCTCTCCTGGTGAATAATTTTAGAGAGGTCTAACATATTTAACAGGCCCTGGCCAGACCAGATTCCCCACCTCCATTGGGAAAAGTTTGTATGATGTTTTCTTACTGTTTGATCCTCAGCTTACCGTGTTGTCCTGGTATTTATCAAGTCTAACAAGTTAAACTTATTTAGACCTCTAAATTCTTCAGAATTCTAAACCAAGTCTCATGACTTTGAGCGTTCTAGTAGGATCCCTGGAACTCTCAAATATTGAGACATAAATTTCAGTAGTGTAATTGTCATTCAAAATAATTTAGATTATCAGATGTTTCCTAATTATGAAATTGGCCCTGATTGTAAATTATTTGTGTTCTTACTTACAAGAAAGTATGTGAAATTTTGCCTTACAGGAAAACAACAAATTTGTTTAAATTGTACAGTGAAAATGGCTATGATGTGTATGATTTCTAAATTCTGCCTTTAAGACAATGGAGTTGGAGTCTGATTTCTTGTGAGAAACAACAGTGTTTTAGCATCTCTTTCAAGTTTTCACCTTATTGTTAAGTACTTGAAGTTTTTTGAAGTGTGCACACATAAAAATGCTAGTAAATATCTAAAAACAAAAATATCTCTAATTTTTAAAGCTGTTAAAAAATTAAAGCAATGAACTTTAGTCTCTGTTTAGTTGGTAACTTTATCAAATGTGTATACAGGTTCGGTAAGCTCTATTCTTGTTCCGACCTTTGAATTGGGTAAAATTCTTAAAAAGTTAGAAGAGCTGTGATTTCAAGGGTATTTTCTGTCATGTATTTACTTTGAAATGTTTGGGTGATCATTTACATGTGATAGGAATTTTTTCATGCTACTGTTTGAATCAGTTTGATTAAAAGGATGGACATTATAATGAAGCATCTTCGATCAGATATTTTAAGGCCTCTTGGCATATTTAATATGCTCAACTCTTCTGGTTTTGGGACTTCTAGATGGGCCCCTAGCAGCCTCAAAGTCAGAAGAATGTTTCAAAGGCTGTATCTTTTAGTTGGAAAAGTTAATTGTAGGACAGACAACTGATTCGAGCTGTTAAAAAAAAAAAAATTGGGGGGCATTGCTAAAGTTTAAACTATAGGTATGGTTTATTCAGATTATTAAAAGCAGAATGAAATTCTAAACAATTGGTAACTTACACACTTAAGAGAAATCTCAAGTAGCTGTTACAATGGCAGTTTTGCTTTATAATGTGTTATCTGATATACATGCACATGTTTATGTGGCAAGCTCTGTAGTCTATCTGAATTGGCTTACAGATGAGAAATTCATAAATGTCAATTGCTAAGCTAAATCCTTTTGAAAATAATGTATGGATACATGATTAAGCTCTTGGAAAGGCATGTCTATTTCTGTTTTCTCAGGACCTTCAAAGTCTGTTCAGCTGAATGGTTCCGAATCCTCTCAAGTGCCAAGACGTACATCAAACACCTGATGCCTTCTGCCTTCTAGCAGGAACCACGAGATGGACTGACCCCCAACTGCTGCTGTTACCCAACTGCACCCCCCACTCACCAGGAAGAAGCTAAGAGCTGATGACTACGCCCCTTTCCCTAAGAACTTTTGGGATCCATTTTCTGTTTGAGCCAGATGGGATGATAAGTAGTTGGGGTCTCCGGTTCCTGCTAAAATTGTGGTATACATGTAACATTTTAGCTCTGTGAGATTTTTGATTGTTAGTATTTTCAACAGCATTTGAACATTGTTAAGATTCGAGTGACCCCCATGTTGGGAAAGTTATTGTAAATGTCATTAGACTGGCAGCATGGATATTTAAGGAGATGTTTAAGGAATGGAGCAGGATATTGGCCATGGGGCTAATGGTCGTAGCCATGATTGCAGTACTGTTTACTCCTCTTTGCTGCCTATGCAGGCAACAAGCCCCGGAGCAGGTCATCATTTGACAAACTTTGATGACTTTAGCTGTGGAAAATCCTAGAGCTCAAGACCGGTTGAACATGATGTGTATTGGGCAGCCAGAGACAGGTAAGATCTGGCACAGCTGATGACCAACCTAAGACAGGGATCCCACGTGCCCTGGGTGGGACTCCCCATGACGGGGTAAGGCATCAACTGACTGCTGGACAACCTAAGACAGGTGTCCATTAAAAAACAAAAAGGGGGGACATGTAGGCCCCGGTCTCCCAAGGGTTAACTCCACAGCATAGCTTGTTTCTCAAAGGTGTAACAGGAAGGGCAATCATGGCCTGATACATTTAGCCCCCGTGGTTTGACTGCAATTTCCCTCCTTCCTGCTTCCCATTTTTGCACATCCTGACTGCAATTTACCTCCCTTCCTGCTTCCCCTTTTTGCACGTCCTTGGGGGAGCTTAGGTGTTGCTTAACCATTGGGAAGATCCTGGGAGGGGCCAAGTAGACTATATAAGAGAGTTCGACTTTAAATAAAGGACTCACTTCACAAGAATGAGTCTCAGTGTGTTGTGTGTCTTGTGTGTCTTGTCTGTCTCATAACCCTAGTCCCTCCGCTCGACTCGGGGCTTGAGGTACGTGGCAATGCAGGCGTTGCCAACAAATGGAGGTTCCACCGAGATCGAGAAAGAGAGGATATATGGCGAAGGGTCGTCCCAGGAGGCTGGCCAGCAGGTAAGTGGGACGTATTGTAAGTCTTTCCTAAACTGGTAGGAAAGGGAGTTTTATTTTGAAATATAGGTAGGTTTAAGATTTATTTTGAAATATAGTTAATGTTTTAGGTTTTTTTTGAGGCATAGTTAGGTTTTAGGTTTATTTTGAAGTATAGTTAGGTTTTGGTGTTTAATTTGTCCTGTGAAAAGGACTATAAAATGGGTTCAGCCTTCTCCCAGGATAAATTGGACACCAAGCTTGAAGAACTTCTACATAAAATGAGGAATGCTGTTGGTCAGTACAGGCTGACCGGAGAGTTAAGCAATTCAAGCAAGGTAGATTCAAAAGAAAAGAAAAAAAGAAATAAAGAGTAAGAAAGAAAAAGAAAAAAAAAATGAAAGAAAGACACGTGTTCTGCAACTTAATTTAACAAAAATAATCTGATATAGAGTGGTCCACTGTTAATTAACTTAAAACATGAGAGGAACCTAAGTACTTGTTTCATAAAATATCTCCAGGTTAAAGTATGTCAAAGAAGAGGTTGGAAATCGCAAAGTGTTTAAGAGTTATATGTCTCTGTTCTGATGTGTTTGGTGTTTGTGCATATGCTTAGTCATTATTATTGGTGTTCTGTTATTTTCGTCCGGACAAAAACTAGATTTTGTTTTAATATTCTTTCTCCAGTTCTGTCTTTGTCTTGAGTTGTTAAGTTGTTCTTGTTCAGAACTGGGTGCGTGTGTGACTGACTGACAGACAAGATGGGACGGATGATAACCTACCCCCTCTCTCTCTCCTGGTGAATAATTTTAGAGAGGTCTAACATATTTAACAGGCCCTGGCCAGACCAGATTCCCCACCTCCATTGGGAAAAGTTTGTATGATGTTTTCTTACTGTTTGATCCTCAGCTTACCGTGTTGTCCTGGTATTTATCAAGTCTAACAAGTTAAACTTATTTAGACCTCTAAATTCTTCAGAATTCTAAACCAAGTCTCATGACTTTGAGCGTTCTAGTAGGATCCCTGGAACTCTCAAATATTGAGACATAAATTTCAGTAGTGTAATTGTCATTCAAAATAATTTAGATTATCAGATGTTTCCTAATTATGAAATTGGCCCTGATTGTAAATTATTTGTGTTCTTACTTACAAGAAAGTATGTGAAATTTTGCCTTACAGGAAAACAACAAATTTGTTTAAATTGTACAGTGAAAATGGCTATGATGTGTATGATTTCTAAATTCTGCCTTTAAGACAATGGAGTTGGAGTCTGATTTCTTGTGAGAAACAACAGTGTTTTAGCATCTCTTTCAAGTTTTCACCTTATTGTTAAGTACTTGAAGTTTTTTGAAGTGTGCACACATAAAAATGCTAGTAAATATCTAAAAACAAAAATATCTCTAATTTTTAAAGCTGTTAAAAAATTAAAGCAATGAACTTTAGTCTCTGTTTAGTTGGTAACTTTATCAAATGTGTATACAGGTTCGGTAAGCTCTATTCTTGTTCCGACCTTTGAATTGGGTAAAATTCTTAAAAAGTTAGAAGAGCTGTGATTTCAAGGGTATTTTCTGTCATGTATTTACTTTGAAATGTTTGGGTGATCATTTACATGTGATAGGAATTTTTTCATGCTACTGTTTGAATCAGTTTGATTAAAAGGATGGACATTATAATGAAGCATCTTCGATCAGATATTTTAAGGCCTCTTGGCATATTTAATATGCTCAACTCTTCTGGTTTTGGGACTTCTAGATGGGCCCCTAGCAGCCTCAAAGTCAGAAGAATGTTCCAAAGGCTGTATCTTTTAGTTGGAAAAGTTAATTGTAGGACAGACAACTGATTCGAGCTGTTAAAAAAAAAAAAATTGGGGGGCATTGCTAAAGTTATAGTAAACTATAGGTATGGTTTATTCAGATTATTAAAAGCAGAATGAAATTCTAAACAATTGGTAACTTACACACTTAAGAGAAATCTCAAGTAGCTGTTACAATGGCAGTTTTGCTTTATAATGTGTTATCTGATATACATGCACATGTTTATGTGGCAAGCTCTGTAGTCTATCTGAATTGGCTTACAGATGAGAAATTCATAAATGTCAATTGCTAAGCTAAATCCTTTTGAAAATAATGTATGGATACATGATTAAGCTCTTGGAAAGGCATGTCTATTTCTGTTTTCTCAGGACCTTCAAAGTCTGTTCAGCTGAATGGTTCCGAATCCTCTCAAGTGCCAAGACGTACATCAAACACCTGATGCCTTCTGCCTTCTAGCAGGAACCACGAGATGGACTGACCCCCAACTGCTGCTGTTACCCAACTGCACCCCCCACTCACCAGGAAGAAGCTAAGAGCTGATGACTACGCCCCTTTCCCTAAGAACTTTTGGGATCCATTTTCTGTTTGAGCCAGATGGGATGATAAGTAGTTGGGGTCTCCGGTTCCTGCTAAAATTGTGGTATACATGTAACATTTTAGCTCTGTGAGATTTTTGATTGTTAGTATTTTCAACAGCATTTGAACATTGTTAAGATTCGAGTGACCCCCATGTTGGGAAAGTTATTGTAAATGTCATTAGACTGGCAGCATGGATATTTAAGGAGATGTTTAAGGAATGGAGCAGGATATTGGCCATGGGGCTAATGGTCGTAGCCATGATTGCAGTACTGTTTACTCCTCTTTGCTGCCTATGCAGGCAACAAGCCCCGGAGCAGGTCATCATTTGACAAACTATGATGACTTTAGCTGTGGAAAATCCTAGAGCTCAAGACCGGTTGAACATGATGTGTATTGGGCAGCCAGAGACAGGTAAGATCTGGCACAGCTGATGACCAACCTAAGACAGGGATCCCACGTGCCCTGGGTGGGACTCCCCATGACGGGGTAAGGCATCAACTGACTGCTGGACAACCTAAGACAGGTGTCCATTAAAAAACAAAAAGGGGGGACATGTAGGCCCCGGTCTCCCAAGGGTTAACTCCACAGCATAGCTTGTTTCTCAAAGGTGTAACAGGAAGGGCAATCATGGCCTGATACATTTAGCCCCCGTGGTTTGACTGCAATTTCCCTCCTTCCTGCTTCCCATTTTTGCACATCCTGACTGCAATTTACCTCCCTTCCTGCTTCCCCTTTTTGCACGTCCTTGGGGGAGCTTAGGTGTTGCTTAACCATTGGGAAGATCCTGGGAGGGGCCAAGTAGACTATATAAGAGAGTTCGACTTTAAATAAAGGACTCACTTCACAAGAATGAGTCTCAGTGTGTTGTGTGTCTTGTGTGTCTTGTCTGTCTCATAACCCTAGTCCCTCCGCTCGACTCGGGGCTTGAGGTACGTGGCAATGCAGGCGTTGCCAACAAATGGAGGTTCCACCGAGATCGAGAAAGAGAGGATATATGGCGAAGGGTCGTCCCAGGAGGCTGGCCAGCAGGTAAGTGGGACGTATTGTAAGTCTTTCCTAAACTGGTAGGAAAGGGAGTTTTATTTTGAAATATAGGTAGGTTTAAGATTTATTTTGAAATATAGTTAATGTTTTAGGTTTTTTTTGAGGCATAGTTAGGTTTTAGGTTTATTTTGAAGTATAGTTAGGTTTTGGTGTTTAATTTGTCCTGTGAAAAGGACTATAAAATGGGTTCAGCCTTCTCCCAGGATAAATTGGACACCAAGCTTGAAGAACTTCTACATAAAATGAGGAATGCTGTTGGTCAGTACAGGCTGACCGGAGAGTTAAGCAATTCAAGCAAGGTAGATTCAAAAGAAAAGAAAAAAAGAAATAAAGAGTAAGAAAGAAAAAGAAAAAAAAAAATGAAAGAAAGACACGTGTTCTGCAACTTAATTTAACAAAAATAATCTGATATAGAGTGGTCCACTGTTAATTAACTTAAAACATGAGAGGAACCTAAGTACTTGTTTCATAAAATATCTCCAGGTTAAAGTATGTCAAAGAAGAGGTTGGAAATCGCAAAGTGTTTAAGAGTTATATGTCTCTGTTCTGATGTGTTTGGTGTTTGTGCATATGCTTAGTCATTATTATTGGTGTTCTGTTATTTTCGTCCGGACAAAAACTAGATTTTGTTTTAATATTCTTTCTCCAGTTCTGTCTTTGTCTTGAGTTGTTAAGTTGTTCTTGTTCAGAACTGGGTGCGTGTGTGACTGACTGACAGACAAGATGGGACGGATGATAACCTACCCCCTCTCTCTCTCCTGGTGAATAATTTTAGAGAGGTCTAACATATTTAACAGGCCCTGGCCAGACCAGATTCCCCACCTCCATTGGGAAAAGTTTGTATGATGTTTTCTTACTGTTTGATCTTCAGCTTACCGTGTTGTCCTGGTATTTATCAAGTCTAACAAGTTAAACTTATTTAGACCTCTAAATTCTTCAGAATTCTAAACCAAGTCTCATGACTTTGAGCGTTCTAGTAGGATCCCTGGAACTCTCAAATATTGAGACATAAATTTCAGTAGTGTAATTGTCATTCAAAATAATTTAGATTATCAGATGTTTCCTAATTATGAAATTGGCCCTGATTGTAAATTATTTGTGTTCTTACTTACAAGAAAGTATGTGAAATTTTGCCTTACAGGAAAACAACAAATTTGTTTAAATTGTACAGTGAAAATGGCTATGATGTGTATGATTTCTAAATTCTGCCTTTAAGACAATGGAGTTGGAGTCTGATTTCTTGTGAGAAACAACAGTGTTTTAGCATCTCTTTCAAGTTTTCACCTTATTGTTAAGTACTTGAAGTTTTTTGAAGTGTGCACACATAAAAATGCTAGTAAATATCTAAAAACAAAAATATCTCTACTTGATCCGGATGAATGATCTGTCTGATGATTTTTTGAATTCTATTGGCTAGGATTTTGTTGAGAATTTTAGCATCAATGTTCATCAGAGAGATAGGTCTGTAGTTTTCCTTCTCTGATGGTTCTCTGTCCGGTTTTGGGATTAAGGTGATGTTGGCTTCATAGAATGAGTTTGGGAGGGTTGCTTCCTCCTCTATTGTTTTGAAGAGCTTGTAGAGGATTGGGGTTAGTTCTGTTCGGAATGTTTTGTAGAATTCTGTAGTGAAGCCGTCTGGGCCTGGGCTTTTTTTCGTTGGGAGATCCTTGATGACTGTTTCAATCTCTACCTCGGTTATGGGTTTATTTAATTCTGCAGTTGCCTCCGGACTGAGTTTTGGTAAGTGGTGGGAGTCCAAGAACTTTTCTATTTCTTGGTGGTCCTCAAATTTGTGGGAGTACAGTTCTTTGTAGTAATTTCTAATTATTTTCTTAATGATTGCAGTGTCTGTTGTTATGTTGCCTTTTTCATCTTTAATGCTATTGATTCTCACTTTCTCTTGTTTTTTTTTGGTCAATCGGGCCAGTGGAGTGTCTATTTTGTTTATTTTCTCAAAAAAACCAACATTCGGAAATCCATAAATGTTATAAACCATATCCAAAAACTGCAAAACAAGAACCACATAATAGTTTCAATAGATGCAGAAAAAGCTTTCAACAAAATCCAACACCTCTTCATGCTAAAAACTCTAGCCAAGGTAGGCATAGATGGGAAAATCCACAACATAATTAAAGCAATTTATGAAAAACCCAACGCCAGTATCATACTGAATGGAGAAAAGCTAGAACCCTTCCCACTGAGATCTGGAACAAGACAAGGGTGCCCGCTATCACCACTGCTATTCAACATAGTCCTAGAGGTACTTGCAGAGGCCATAAGACAAGAAAAAGAAATCAAAGGCATACGTATAGGAAACGAAGAAGTCAAGCTTTCACTATATGCAGATGACATAATCCTATACATAGAAAAACCAAGAGACTCAATACAGAAACTGCTAGAACTTATACGAGAGTTTGGCAGAGTGGCAGGGTACAAAATTAACGAACGAAAATCAACAGCCATAGTGTACGCAAATAACACCAAGATGGAAGAAGATCTAACCAACAGGATACCATTCAAAATAGCAGAGAGAAGTATGAAGTATTTGGGAATAAATCTAACCAAAAGCGTAGGAGACCTATTCGAAGAAAACTACAAACTATTTAAAAAGGAAATTGAACAAGACCTCAAAAGATGGAATAACATCCCGTGCTCCTGGATAGGCAAAATCAATATCATTAAAATGTCTATACTACCACAAGCAATATACATTTTCAACGCAATTCCAATCAAATTGCCCAAAACATTCTTCACGGAACTGGATACAATGATTCAAAAGTTCATCTGGAAACACAAAAAACCACGAATAGCTAGAACCATCCTGAAAAATAAGAGGTTAGCAGGGGGAATCACAATCCCGGACCTCTGGACATACTATAGAGCAGTGGTTATCAAAACAGCCTGGTACTGGCACAAAGACAGAAAAGAAGATCAATGGAATAGAATAGAAGCACCAAAAGGGAACCCACACAAATACAGCCAATTAATCTTTGACAAAAAGACCAATGATAGCTCAAGCAAGTGGGAAGGCCTCTTTAGTAAATGTTGTTGGGACAACTGGCTGATAGCCTGTAGAAACAAAAGGATAGACCCACATCTATCACCATACACTAAGATCCAATCTACATGGATAAAAGACCTAAACCTACATCCAGAAACCTTCAAACTCTTGCAAGAAAATGTAGGAAATACACTGCAAGACCTAGGAATAGGTTCCGACTTTCTAAGAAGGACACCAAAAGCAATAGCAGTTGAGAACAGAATAAACAAATGGGACCTCATCAAACTAAGAAGCTTCTGTACAGCAAGGGAAACAATCAACAAAGTAAAAAAGCAACCCACAGAGTGGGAGAAGATCTTTGCACACGATATAGGCGATAGGGGGCTAATTTCCAGGATATACAAAGAACTTCAAAACAACCAAAAAACCAAAACAAACAAGCCACTCAAGAAATGGGCAAGGGAAATGGGCAAACATTTCACAAAGGAACAAGTCCAAATGGCAAACAAACATATGAAAAAATGTTCCAGCTCCCTAGCAATAAGGGAAATCCAAATTAAAACATCGATGAGGTACCACCTAACACCAGTAAGATTGGCCCACATAAACAAGAACACCAACGACGCTTGCTGGCGAGGATGCGGGGAAAAGGGAACCCTACTCCACTGCTGGTGGAGCTGCAAATTGGTACAGCCTTTATGGAAATCAGTCTGGAGAACACTCAAACAACTCGGAATCTGCATGCCATATGACCCAGCAATAGCACTCCTAGGAATATATCCAAAACACCTGTTTTACGACAAACCAACATGCATCCCTATGTTCATTGCAGCACAATCAGTAATTGCAAAAACATGGAAGCAACCGAAATGCCCATCAATAGAAGATTGGATAAGAAAGCTTTGGTTCATCTACTCCATGGAATACTACTCAGCTATTAAAAAAAAACAAAATGCAGTTCTTTGTGGCTAAATGGGCACAACTGGAAACTATAATGCTAAGGGAAATGAGTGAATCCCAAAAGATTAGATACCACATGTTTGCCTTGATTTAACCTGTAATTTATTGTTTGGTTGTTTGTTATTTTTTGAACATGTCATTGATGCTGTCTCAACCCAGATGTTTCGAAGAATGGAACTTGCATTATTTTTAACATATTGTTTACCCAATACTATGTCAATTAATTCCATAATGTTGTATATTGATACTGAGGCCTTGTTGGGGCTTTTAACCGACCGGATCTTTACTCTGTTAGACCTATCTTCAGACCATAGAAGGTCTCCCCAGGAGGCCACTGAACTTATCTGGACAATAAGACGCTGAACTTTATGCTAGGCATGTGTTTGCAAGCAATGAATCTCAACTGAACTTGAACTATGGTTATGCAGCAAGGTGGAGGAATCCACCATGGGGGAGGGGTATGGGGAGGGGTGGAGGGAATCCCCAGCGCCTATAAAACTGTACTACATAATACAGTGTAAGCAACAATAAAAAAAAAATCTCTAATTTTTAAAGCTGTTAAAAAATTAAAGCAATGAACTTTAGTCTCTGTTTAGTTGGTAACTTTATCAAATGTGTATACAGGTTCGGTAAGCTCTATTCTTGTTCCGACCTTTGAATTGGGTAAAATTCTTAAAAAGTTAGAAGAGCTGTGATTTCAAGGGTATTTTCTGTCATGTATTTACTTTGAAATGTTTGGGTGATCATTTACATGTGATAGGAATTTTTTCATGCTACTGTTTGAATCAGTTTGATTAAAAGGATGGACATTATAATGAAGCATCTTCGATCAGATATTTTAAGGCCTCTTGGCATATTTAATATGCTCAACTCTTCTGGTTTTGGGACTTCTAGATGGGCCCCTAGCAGCCTCAAAGTCAGAAGAATGTTCCAAAGGCTGTATCTTTTAGTTGGAAAAGTTAATTGTAGGACAGACAACTGATTCGAGCTGTTAAAAAAAAAAAAATTGGGGGGCATTGCTAAAGTTTAATAGTAAACTATAGGTATGGTTTATTCAGATTATTAAAAGCAGAATGAAATTCTAAACAATTGGTAACTTACACACTTAAGAGAAATCTCAAGTAGCTGTTACAATGGCAGTTTTGCTTTATAATGTGTTATCTGATATACATGCACATGTTTATGTGGCAAGCTCTGTAGTCTATCTGAATTGGCTTACAGATGAGAAATTCATAAATGTCAATTGCTAAGCTAAATCCTTTTGAAAATAATGTATGGATACATGATTAAGCTCTTGGAAAGGCATGTCTATTTCTGTTTTCTCAGGACCTTCAAAGTCTGTTCAGCTGAATGGTTCCGAATCCTCTCAAGTGCCAAGACGTACATCAAACACCTGATGCCTTCTGCCTTCTAGCAGGAACCACGAGATGGACTGACCCCCAACTGCTGCTGTTACCCAACTGCACCCCCCACTCACCAGGAAGAAGCTAAGAGCTGATGACTACGCCCCTTTCCCTAAGAACTTTTGGGATCCATTTTCTGTTTGAGCCAGATGGGATGATAAGTAGTTGGGGTCTCCGGTTCCTGCTAAAATTGTGGTATACATGTAACATTTTAGCTCTGTGAGATTTTTGATTGTTAGTATTTTCAACAGCATTTGAACATTGTTAAGATTCGAGTGACCCCCATGTTGGGAAAGTTATTGTAAATGTCATTAGACTGGCAGCATGGATATTTAAGGAGATGTTTAAGGAATGGAGCAGGATATTGGCCATGGGGCTAATGGTCGTAGCCATGATTGCAGTACTGTTTACTCCTCTTTGCTGCCTATGCAGGCAACAAGCCCCGGAGCAGGTCATCATTTGACAAACTATGATGACTTTAGCTGTGGAAAATCCTAGAGCTCAAGACCGGTTGAACATGATGTGTATTGGGCAGCCAGAGACAGGTAAGATCTGGCACAGCTGATGACCAACCTAAGACAGGGATCCCACGTGCCCTGGGTGGGACTCCCCATGACGGGGTAAGGCATCAACTGACTGCTGGACAACCTAAGACAGGTGTCCATTAAAAAACAAAAAGGGGGGACATGTAGGCCCCGGTCTCCCAAGGGTTAACTCCACAGCATAGCTTGTTTCTCAAAGGTGAAACAGGAAGGGCAATCATGGCCTGATACATTTAGCCCCCGTGGTTTGACTGCAATTTCCCTCCTTTCTGCTTCCCATTTTTGCACATCCTGACTGCAATTTACCTCCCTTCCTGCTTCCCCTTTTTGCACGTCCTTGGGGGAGCTTAGGTGTTGCTTAACCATTGGGAAGATCCTGGGAGGGGCCAAGTAGACTATATAAGAGAGTTCGACTTTAAATAAAGGACTCACTTCACAAGAATGAGTCTCAGTGTGTTGTGTGTCTTGTGTGTCTTGTCTGTCTCATAACCCTAGTCCCTCCGCTCGACTCGGGGCTTGAGGTACGTGGCAATGCAGGCGTTGCCAACAAATGGAGGTTCCACCGAGATCGAGAAAGAGAGGATATATGGCGAAGGGTCGTCCCAGGAGGCTGGCCAGCAGGTAAGTGGGACGTATTGTAAGTCTTTCCTAAACTGGTAGGAAAGGGAGTTTTATTTTGAAATATAGGTAGGTTTAAGATTTATTTTGAAATATAGTTAATGTTTTAGGTTTTTTTTGAGGCATAGTTAGGTTTTAGGTTTATTTTGAAGTATAGTTAGGTTTTGGTGTTTAATTTGTCCTGTGAAAAGGACTATAAAATGGGTTCAGCCTTCTCCCAGGATAAATTGGACACCAAGCTTGAAGAACTTCTACATAAAATGAGGAATGCTGTTGGTCAGTACAGGCTGACCGGAGAGTTAAGCAATTCAAGCAAGGTAGATTCAAAAGAAAAGAAAAAAAGAAATAAAGAGTAAGAAAGAAAAAGCAAAAAAAAAAAAAAAATGAAAGAAAGACACGTGTTCTGCAACTTAATTTAACAAAAATAATCTGATATAGAGTGGTCCACTGTTAATTAACTTAAAACATGAGAGGAACCTAAGTACTTGTTTCATAAAATATCTCCAGGTTAAAGTATGTCAAAGAAGAGGTTGGAAATCGCAAAGTGTTTAAGAGTTATATGTCTCTGTTCTGATGTGTTTGGTGTTTGTGCATATGTTTAGTCATTATTATTGGTGTTCTGTTATTTTCGTCCGGACAAAAACTAGATTTTGTTTTAATATTCTTTCTCCAGTTCTGTCTTTGTCTTGAGTTGTTAAGTTGTTCTTGTTCAGAACTGGGTGCGTGTGTGACTGACTGACAGACAAGATGGGACGGATGATAACCTACCCCCTCTCTCTCTCCTGGTGAATAATTTTAGAGAGGTCTAACATATTTAACAGGCCCTGGCCAGACCAGATTCCCCACCTCCATTGGGAAAAGTTTGTATGATGTTTTCTTACTGTTTGATCTTCAGCTTACCGTGTTGTCCTGGTATTTATCAAGTGTAGCAAGTTAAACTTATTTAGACCTCTAAATTCTTCAGAATTCTAAACCAAGTCTCATGACTTTGAGCGTTCTAGTAGGATCCCTGGAACTCTCAAATATTGAGACATAAATTTCAGTAGTGTAATTGTCATTCAAAATAATTTAGATTATCAGATGTTTCCTAATTATGAAATTGGCCCTGATTGTAAATTATTTGTGTTCTTACTTACAAGAAAGTATGTGAAATTTTGCCTTACAGGAAAACAACAAATTTGTTTAAATTGTACAGTGAAAATGGCTATGATGTGTATGATTTCTAAATTCTGCCTTTAAGACAATGGAGTTGGAGTCTGATTTCTTGTGAGAAACAACAGTGTTTTAGCATCTCTTTCAAGTTTTCACCTTATTGTTAAGTACTTGAAGTTTTTTGAAGTGTGCACACATAAAAATGCTAGTAAATATCTAAAAACAAAAATATCTCTACTTGATCCGGATGAATGATCTGTCTGATGATTTTTTGAATTCTATTGGCTATGATTTTGTTGAGAATTTTAGCATCAATGTTCATCAGAGAGATAGGTCTGTAGTTTTCCTTCTCTGATGGTTCTCTGTCCGGTTTTGGGATTAAGGTGATGTTGGCTTCATAGAATGAGTTTGGGAGGGTTGCTTCCTCCTCTATTGTTTTGAAGAGCTTGTAGAGGATTGGGGTTAGTTCTGTTCGGAATGTTTTGTAGAATTCTGTAGTGAAGCCGTCTGGGCCTGGGCTTTTTTTCGTTGGGAGATCCTTGATGACTGTTTCAATCTCTACCTCGGTTATGGGTTTATTTAATTCTGCAGTTGCCTCCGGACTGAGTTTTGGTAAGTGGTGGGAGTCCAAGAACTTTTCTATTTCTTGGTGGTCCTCAAATTTGTGGGAGTACAGTTCTTTGTAGTAATTTCTAATTATTTTCTTAATGATTGCAGTGTCTGTTGTTATGTTGCCTTTTTCATCTTTAATGCTATTGATTCTCACTTTCTCTTGTTTTTTTTTGGTCAATCGGGCCAGTGGAGTGTCTATTTTGTTTATTTTCTCAAAAAAACCAACATTCGGAAATCCATAAATGTTATAAACCATATCCAAAAACTGCAAAACAAGAACCACATAATAGTTTCAATAGATGCAGAAAAAGCTTTCAACAAAATCCAACACCTCTTCATGCTAAAAACTCTAGCCAAGGTAGGCATAGATGGGAAAATCCACAACATAATTAAAGCAATTTATGAAAAACCCAACGCCAGTATCATACTGAATGGAGAAAAGCTAGAACCCTTCCCACTGAGATCTGGAACAAGACAAGGGTGCCCGCTATCACCACTGCTATTCAACATAGTCCTAGAGGTACTTGCAGAGGCCATAAGACAAGAAAAAGAAATCAAAGGCATACGTATAGGAAACGAAGAAGTCAAGCTTTCACTATATGCAGATGACATAATCCTATACATAGAAAAACCAAGAGACTCAATACAGAAACTGCTAGAACTTATACGAGAGTTTGGCAGAGTGGCAGGGTACAAAATTAACGAACGAAAATCAACAGCCATAGTGTACGCAAATAACACCAAGATGGAAGAAGATCTAACCAACAGGATACCATTCAAAATAGCAGAGAGAAGTATGAAGTATTTGGGAATAAATCTAACCAAAAGCGTAGGAGACCTATTCGAAGAAAACTACAAACTATTTAAAAAGGAAATTGAACAAGACCTCAAAAGATGGAATAACATCCCGTGCTCCTGGATAGGCAAAATCAATATCATTAAAATGTCTATACTACCACAAGCAATATACATTTTCAACGCAATTCCAATCAAATTGCCCAAAACATTCTTCACGGAACTGGATACAATGATTCAAAAGTTCATCTGGAAACACAAAAAACCACGAATAGCTAGAACCATCCTGAAAAATAAGAGGTTAGCAGGGGGAATCACAATCCCGGACCTCTGGACATACTATAGAGCAGTGGTTATCAAAACAGCCTGGTACTGGCACAAAGACAGAAAAGAAGATCAATGGAATAGAATAGAAGCACCAAAAGGGAACCCACACAAATACAGCCAATTAATCTTTGACAAAAAGACCAATGATAGCTCAAGCAAGTGGGAAGGCCTCTTTAGTAAATGTTGTTGGGACAACTGGCTGATAGCCTGTAGAAACAAAAGGATAGACCCACATCTATCACCATACACTAAGATCCAATCTACATGGATAAAAGACCTAAACCTACATCCAGAAACCTTCAAACTCTTGCAAGAAAATGTAGGAAATACACTGCAAGACCTAGGAATAGGTTCCGACTTTCTAAGAAGGACACCAAAAGCAATAGCAGTTGAGAACAGAATAAACAAATGGGACCTCATCAAACTAAGAAGCTTCTGTACAGCAAGGGAAACAATCAACAAAGTAAAAAAGCAACCCACAGAGTGGGAGAAGATCTTTGCACACGATATAGGCGATAGGGGGCTAATTTCCAGGATATACAAAGAACTTCAAAACAACCAAAAAACCAAAACAAACAAGCCACTCAAGAAATGGGCAAGGGAAATGGGCAAACATTTCACAAAGGAACAAGTCCAAATGGCAAACAAACATATGAAAAAATGTTCCAGCTCCCTAGCAATAAGGGAAATCCAAATTAAAACATCGATGAGGTACCACCTAACACCAGTAAGATTGGCCCACATAAACAAGAACACCAACGACGCTTGCTGGCGAGGATGCGGGGAAAAGGGAACCCTACTCCACTGCTGGTGGAGCTGCAAATTGGTACAGCCTTTATGGAAATCAGTCTGGAGAACACTCAAACAACTCGGAATCTGCATGCCATATGACCCAGCAATAGCACTCCTAGGAATATAT
Organism: Ochotona curzoniae; assembly: GCF_017591425.1. Lineage (NCBI taxonomy): Eukaryota > Metazoa > Chordata > Mammalia > Lagomorpha > Ochotonidae > Ochotona > Ochotona curzoniae. The sequence goes on along the minus strand of NW_024465216.1, from coordinate 43,529 downwards.
CCAAAACACCTGTTTTACGACAAACCAACATGCATCCCTATGTTCATTGCAGCACAATCAGTAATTGCAAAAACATGGAAGCAACCGAAATGCCCATCAATAGAAGATTGGATAAGAAAGCTTTGGTTCATCTACTCCATGGAATACTACTCAGCTATTAAAAAAAAACAAAATGCAGTTCTTTGTGGCTAAATGGGCACAACTGGAAACTATAATGCTAAGGGAAATGAGTGAATCCCAAAAGATTAGATACCACATGTTTGCCTTGATTTAACCTGTAATTTATTGTTTGGTTGTTTGTTATTTTTTGAACATGTCATTGATGCTGTCTCAACCCAGATGTTTCGAAGAATGGAACTTGCATTATTTTTAACATATTGTTTACCCAATACTATGTCAATTAATTCCATAATGTTGTATATTGATACTGAGGCCTTGTTGGGGCTTTTAACCGACCGGATCTTTACTCTGTTAGACTTATCTTCAGACCATAGAAGGTCTCCCCAGGAAGCCACTGAACTTATCTGGACAATAAGACGCTGAACTTTATGCTAGGCATGTGTTTGCAAGCAATGAATCTCAACTGAACTTGAACTATGGTTATGCAGCAAGGTGGAGGAATCCACCATGGGGGGAGGGGTATGGGGAGGGGTGGAGGGAATCCCCAGCGCCTATAAAACTGTACTACATAATACAGTGTAAGCAACAATAAAAAAAATCTCTAATTTTTAAAGCTGTTAAAAAATTAAAGCAATGAACTTTAGTCTCTGTTTAGTTGGTAACTTTATCAAATGTGTATACAGGTTCGGTAAGCTCTATTCTTGTTCCGACCTTTGAATTGGGTAAAATTCTTAAAAAGTTAGAAGAGCTGTGATTTCAAGGGTATTTTCTGTCATGTATTTACTTTGAAATGTTTGGGTGATCATTTACATGTGATAGGAATTTTTTCATGCTACTGTTTGAATCAGTTTGATTAAAAGGATGGACATTATAATGAAGCATCTTCGATCAGATATTTTAAGGCCTCTTGGCATATTTAATATGCTCAACTCTTCTGGTTTTGGGACTTCTAGATGGGCCCCTAGCAGCCTCAAAGTCAGAAGAATGTTCCAAAGGCTGTATCTTTTAGTTGGAAAAGTTAATTGTAGGACAGACAACTGATTCGAGCTGTTAAAAAAAAAAAAATTGGGGGGCATTGCTAAAGTTTAATAGTAAACTATAGGTATGGTTTATTCAGATTATTAAAAGCAGAATGAAATTCTAAACAATTGGTAACTTACACACTTAAGAGAAATCTCAAGTAGCTGTTACAATGGCAGTTTTGCTTTATAATGTGTTATCTGATATACATGCACATGTTTATGTGGCAAGCTCTGTAGTCTATCTGAATTGGCTTACAGATGAGAAATTCATAAATGTCAATTGCTAAGCTAAATCCTTTTGAAAATAATGTATGGATACATGATTAAGCTCTTGGAAAGGCATGTCTATTTCTGTTTTCTCAGGACCTTCAAAGTCTGTTCAGCTGAATGGTTCCGAATCCTCTCAAGTGCCAAGACGTACATCAAACACCTGATGCCTTCTGCCTTCTAGCAGGAACCACGAGATGGACTGACCCCCAACTGCTGCTGTTACCCAACTGCACCCCCCACTCACCAGGAAGAAGCTAAGAGCTGATGACTACGCCCCTTTCCCTAAGAACTTTTGGGATCCATTTTCTGTTTGAGCCAGATGGGATGATAAGTAGTTGGGGTCTCCGGTTCCTGCTAAAATTGTGGTATACATGTAACATTTTAGCTCTGTGAGATTTTTGATTGTTAGTATTTTCAACAGCATTTGAACATTGTTAAGATTCGAGTGACCCCCATGTTGGGAAAGTTATTGTAAATGTCATTAGACTGGCAGCATGGATATTTAAGGAGATGTTTAAGGAATGGAGCAGGATATTGGCCATGGGGCTAATGGTCGTAGCCATGATTGCAGTACTGTTTACTCCTCTTTGCTGCCTATGCAGGCAACAAGCCCCGGAGCAGGTCATCATTTGACAAACTATGATGACTTTAGCTGTGGAAAATCCTAGAGCTCAAGACCGGTTGAACATGATGTGTATTGGGCAGCCAGAGACAGGTAAGATCTGGCACAGCTGATGACCAACCTAAGACAGGGATCCCACGTGCCCTGGGTGGGACTCCCCATGACGGGGTAAGGCATCAACTGACTGCTGGACAACCTAAGACAGGTGTCCATTAAAAAACAAAAAGGGGGGACATGTAGGCCCCGGTCTCCCAAGGGTTAACTCCACAGCATAGCTTGTTTCTCAAAGGTGTAACAGGAAGGGCAATCATGGCCTGATACATTTAGCCCCCGTGGTTTGACTGCAATTTCCCTCCTTCCTGCTTCCCATTTTTGCACATCCTGACTGCAATTTACCTCCCTTCCTGCTTCCCCTTTTTGCACGTCCTTGGGGGAGCTTAGGTGTTGCTTAACCATTGGGAAGATCCTGGGAGGGGCCAAGTAGACTATATAAGAGAGTTCGACTTTAAATAAAGGACTCACTTCACAAGAATGAGTCTCAGTGTGTTGTGTGTCTTGTGTGTCTTGTCTGTCTCATAACCCTAGTCCCTCCGCTCGACTCGGGGCTTGAGGTACGTGGCAATGCAGGCGTTGCCAACAAATGGAGGTTCCACCGAGATCGAGAAAGAGAGGATATATGGCGAAGGGTCGTCCCAGGAGGCTGGCCAGCAGGTAAGTGGGACGTATTGTAAGTCTTTCCTAAACTGGTAGGAAAGGGAGTTTTATTTTGAAATATAGGTAGGTTTAAGATTTATTTTGAAATATAGTTAATGTTTTAGGTTTTTTTTGAGGCATAGTTAGGTTTTAGGTTTATTTTGAAGTATAGTTAGGTTTTGGTGTTTAATTTGTCCTGTGAAAAGGACTATAAAATGGGTTCAGCCTTCTCCCAGGATAAATTGGACACCAAGCTTGAAGAACTTCTACATAAAATGAGGAATGCTGTTGGTCAGTACAGGCTGACCGGAGAGTTAAGCAATTCAAGCAAGGTAGATTCAAAAGAAAAGAAAAAAAGAAATAAAGAGTAAGAAAGAAAAAGCAAAAAAAAAAAAATGAAAGAAAGACACGTGTTCTGCAACTTAATTTAACAAAAATAATCTGATATAGAGTGGTCCACTGTTAATTAACTTAAAACATGAGAGGAACCTAAGTACTTGTTTCATAAAATATCTCCAGGTTAAAGTATGTCAAAGAAGAGGTTGGAAATCGCAAAGTGTTTAAGAGTTATATGTCTCTGTTCTGATGTGTTTGGTGTTTGTGCATATGTTTAGTCATTATTATTGGTGTTCTGTTATTTTCGTCCGGACAAAAACTAGATTTTGTTTTAATATTCTTTCTCCAGTTCTGTCTTTGTCTTGAGTTGTTAAGTTGTTCTTGTTCAGAACTGGGTGCGTGTGTGACTGACTGACAGACAAGATGGGACGGATGATAACCTACCCCCTCTCTCTCTCCTGGTGAATAATTTTAGAGAGGTCTAACATATTTAACAGGCCCTGGCCAGACCAGATTCCCCACCTCCATTGGGAAAAGTTTGTATGATGTTTTCTTACTGTTTGATCCTCAGCTTACCGTGTTGTCCTGGTATTTATCAAGTCTAGCAAGTTAAACTTATTTAGACCTCTAAATTCTTCAGAATTCTAAACCAAGTCTCATGACTTTGAGCGTTCTAGTAGGATCCCTGGAACTCTCAAATATTGAGACATAAATTTCAGTAGTGTAATTGTCATTCAAAATAATTTAGATTATCAGATGTTTCCTAATTATGAAATTGGCCCTGATTGTAAATTATTTGTGTTCTTACTTACAAGAAAGTATGTGAAATTTTGCCTTACAGGAAAACAACAAATTTGTTTAAATTGTACAGTGAAAATGGCTATGATGTGTATGATTTCTAAATTCTGCCTTTAAGACAATGGAGTTGGAGTCTGATTTCTTGTGAGAAACAACAGTGTTTTAGCATCTCTTTCAAGTTTTCACCTTATTGTTAAGTACTTGAAGTTTTTTGAAGTGTGCACACATAAAAATGCTAGTAAATATCTAAAAACAAAAATATCTCTAATTTTTAAAGCTGTTAAAAAATTAAAGCAATGAACTTTAGTCTCTGTTTAGTTGGTAACTTTATCAAATGTGTATACAGGTTCGGTAAGCTCTATTCTTGTTCCGACCTTTGAATTGGGTAAAATTCTTAAAAAGTTAGAAGAGCTGTGATTTCAAGGGTATTTTCTGTCATGTATTTACTTTGAAATGTTTGGGTGATCATTTACATGTGATAGGAATTTTTTCATGCTACTGTTTGAATCAGTTTGATTAAAAGGATGGACATTATAATGAAGCATCTTCGATCAGATATTTTAAGGCCTCTTGGCATATTTAATATGCTCAACTCTTCTGGTTTTGGGACTTCTAGATGGGCCCCTAGCAGCCTCAAAGTCAGAAGAATGTTTCAAAGGCTGTATCTTTTAGTTGGAAAAGTTAATTGTAGGACAGACAACTGATTCGAGCTGTTAAAAAAAAAAATTGGGGGGCATTGCTAAAGTTTAATAGTAAACTATAGGTATGGTTTATTCAGATTATTAAAAGCAGAATGAAATTCTAAACAATTGGTAACTTACACACTTAAGAGAAATCTCAAGTAGCTGTTACAATGGCAGTTTTGCTTTATAATGTGTTATCTGATATACATGCACATGTTTATGTGGCAAGCTCTGTAGTCTATCTGAATTGGCTTACAGATGAGAAATTCATAAATGTCAATTGCTAAGCTAAATCCTTTTGAAAATAATGTATGGATACATGATTAAGCTCTTGGAAAGGCATGTCTATTTCTGTTTTCTCAGGACCTTCAAAGTCTGTTCAGCTGAATGGTTCCGAATCCTCTCAAGTGCCAAGACGTACATCAAACACCTGATGCCTTCTGCCTTCTAGCAGGAACCACGAGATGGACTGACCCCCAACTGCTGCTGTTACCCAACTGCACCCCCCACTCACCAGGAAGAAGCTAAGAGCTGATGACTACGCCCCTTTCCCTAAGAACTTTTGGGATCCATTTTCTGTTTGAGCCAGATGGGATGATAAGTAGTTGGGGTCTCCGGTTCCTGCTAAAATTGTGGTATACATGTAACATTTTAGCTCTGTGAGATTTTTGATTGTTAGTATTTTCAACAGCATTTGAACATTGTTAAGATTCGAGTGACCCCCATGTTGGGAAAGTTATTGTAAATGTCATTAGACTGGCAGCATGGATATTTAAGGAGATGTTTAAGGAATGGAGCAGGATATTGGCCATGGGGCTAATGGTCGTAGCCATGATTGCAGTACTGTTTACTCCTCTTTGCTGCCTATGCAGGCAACAAGCCCCGGAGCAGGTCATCATTTGACAAACTATGATGACTTTAGCTGTGGAAAATCCTAGAGCTCAAGACCGGTTGAACATGATGTGTATTGGGCAGCCAGAGACAGGTAAGATCTGGCACAGCTGATGACCAACCTAAGACAGGGATCCCACGTGCCCTGGGTGGGACTCCCCATGACGGGGTAAGGCATCAACTGACTGCTGGACAACCTAAGACAGGTGTCCATTAAAAAACAAAAAGGGGGGACATGTAGGCCCCGGTCTCCCAAGGGTTAACTCCACAGCATAGCTTGTTTCTCAAAGGTGTAACAGGAAGGGCAATCATGGCCTGATACATTTAGCCCCCGTGGTTTGACTGCAATTTCCCTCCTTCCTGCTTCCCATTTTTGCACATCCTGACTGCAATTTACCTCCCTTCCTGCTTCCCCTTTTTGCACGTCCTTGGGGGAGCTTAGGTGTTGCTTAACCATTGGGAAGATCCTGGGAGGGGCCAAGTAGACTATATAAGAGAGTTCGACTTTAAATAAAGGACTCACTTCACAAGAATGAGTCTCAGTGTGTTGTGTGTCTTGTGTGTCTTGTCTGTCTCATAACCCTAGTCCCTCCGCTCGACTCGGGGCTTGAGGTACGTGGCAATGCAGGCGTTGCCAACAAATGGAGGTTCCACCGAGATCGAGAAAGAGAGGATATATGGCGAAGGGTCGTCCCAGGAGGCTGGCCAGCAGGTAAGTGGGACGTATTGTAAGTCTTTCCTAAACTGGTAGGAAAGGGAGTTTTATTTTGAAATATAGGTAGGTTTAAGATTTATTTTGAAATATAGTTAATGTTTTAGGTTTTTTTTGAGGCATAGTTAGGTTTTAGGTTTATTTTGAAGTATAGTTAGGTTTTGGTGTTTAATTTGTCCTGTGAAAAGGACTATAAAATGGGTTCAGCCTTCTCCCAGGATAAATTGGACACCAAGCTTGAAGAACTTCTACATAAAATGAGGAATGCTGTTGGTCAGTACAGGCTGACCGGAGAGTTAAGCAATTCAAGCAAGGTAGATTCAAAAGAAAAGAAAAAAAGAAATAAAGAGTAAGAAAGAAAAAGCAAAAAAAAAAAAAAATGAAAGAAAGACACGTGTTCTGCAACTTAATTTAACAAAAATAATCTGATATAGAGTGGTCCACTGTTAATTAACTTAAAACATGAGAGGAACCTAAGTACTTGTTTCATAAAATATCTCCAGGTTAAAGTATGTCAAAGAAGAGGTTGGAAATCGCAAAGTGTTTAAGAGTTATATGTCTCTGTTCTGATGTGTTTGGTGTTTGTGCATATGTTTAGTCATTATTATTGGTGTTCTGTTATTTTCGTCCGGACAAAAACTAGATTTTGTTTTAATATTCTTTCTCCAGTTCTGTCTTTGTCTTGAGTTGTTAAGTTGTTCTTGTTCAGAACTGGGTGCGTGTGTGACTGACTGACAGACAAGATGGGACGGATGATAACCTACCCCCTCTCTCTCTCCTGGTGAATAATTTTAGAGAGGTCTAACATATTTAACAGGCCCTGGCCAGACCAGATTCCCCACCTCCATTGGGAAAAGTTTGTATGATGTTTTCTTACTGTTTGATCCTCAGCTTACCGTGTTGTCCTGGTATTTATCAAGTCTAGCAAGTTAAACTTATTTAGACCTCTAAATTCTTCAGAATTCTAAACCAAGTCTCATGACTTTGAGCGTTCTAGTAGGATCCCTGGAACTCTCAAATATTGAGACATAAATTTCAGTAGTGTAATTGTCATTCAAAATAATTTAGATTATCAGATGTTTCCTAATTATGAAATTGGCCCTGATTGTAAATTATTTGTGTTCTTACTTACAAGAAAGTATGTGAAATTTTGCCTTACAGGAAAACAACAAATTTGTTTAAATTGTACAGTGAAAATGGCTATGATGTGTATGATTTCTAAATTCTGCCTTTAAGACAATGGAGTTGGAGTCTGATTTCTTGTGAGAAACAACAGTGTTTTAGCATCTCTTTCAAGTTTTCACCTTATTGTTAAGTACTTGAAGTTTTTTGAAGTGTGCACACATAAAAATGCTAGTAAATATCTAAAAACAAAAATATCTCTAATTTTTAAAGCTGTTAAAAAATTAAAGCAATGAACTTTAGTCTCTGTTTAGTTGGTAACTTTATCAAATGTGTATACAGGTTCGGTAAGCTCTATTCTTGTTCCGACCTTTGAATTGGGTAAAATTCTTAAAAAGTTAGAAGAGCTGTGATTTCAAGGGTATTTTCTGTCATGTATTTACTTTGAAATGTTTGGGTGATCATTTACATGTGATAGGAATTTTTTCATGCTACTGTTTGAATCAGTTTGATTAAAAGGATGGACATTATAATGAAGCATCTTCGATCAGATATTTTAAGGCCTCTTGGCATATTTAATATGCTCAACTCTTCTGGTTTTGGGACTTCTAGATGGGCCCCTAGCAGCCTCAAAGTCAGAAGAATGTTTCAAAGGCTGTATCTTTTAGTTGGAAAAGTTAATTGTAGGACAGACAACTGATTCGAGCTGTTAAAAAAAAAAAAATTGGGGGGCATTGCTAAAGTTTAATAGTAAACTATAGGTATGGTTTATTCAGATTATTAAAAGCAGAATGAAATTCTAAACAATTGGTAACTTACACACTTAAGAGAAATCTCAAGTAGCTGTTACAATGGCAGTTTTGCTTTATAATGTGTTATCTGATATACATGCACATGTTTATGTGGCAAGCTCTGTAGTCTATCTGAATTGGCTTACAGATGAGAAATTCATAAATGTCAATTGCTAAGCTAAATCCTTTTGAAAATAATGTATGGATACATGATTAAGCTCTTGGAAAGGCATGTCTATTTCTGTTTTCTCAGGACCTTCAAAGTCTGTTCAGCTGAATGGTTCCGAATCCTCTCAAGTGCCAAGACGTACATCAAACACCTGATGCCTTCTGCCTTCTAGCAGGAACCACGAGATGGACTGACCCCCAACTGCTGCTGTTACCCAACTGCACCCCCCACTCACCAGGAAGAAGCTAAGAGCTGATGACTACGCCCCTTTCCCTAAGAACTTTTGGGATCCATTTTCTGTTTGAGCCAGATGGGATGATAAGTAGTTGGGGTCTCCGGTTCCTGCTAAAATTGTGGTATACATGTAACATTTTAGCTCTGTGAGATTTTTGATTGTTAGTATTTTCAACAGCATTTGAACATTGTTAAGATTCGAGTGACCCCCATGTTGGGAAAGTTATTGTAAATGTCATTAGACTGGCAGCATGGATATTTAAGGAGATGTTTAAGGAATGGAGCAGGATATTGGCCATGGGGCTAATGGTCGTAGCCATGATTGCAGTACTGTTTACTCCTCTTTGCTGCCTATGCAGGCAACAAGCCCCGGAGCAGGTCATCATTTGACAAACTATGATGACTTTAGCTGTGGAAAATCCTAGAGCTCAAGACCGGTTGAACATGATGTGTATTGGGCAGCCAGAGACAGGTAAGATCTGGCACAGCTGATGACCAACCTAAGACAGGGATCCCACGTGCCCTGGGTGGGACTCCCCATGACGGGGTAAGGCATCAACTGACTGCTGGACAACCTAAGACAGGTGTCCATTAAAAAACAAAAAGGGGGGACATGTAGGCCCCGGTCTCCCAAGGGTTAACTCCACAGCATAGCTTGTTTCTCAAAGGTGTAACAGGAAGGGCAATCATGGCCTGATACATTTAGCCCCCGTGGTTTGACTGCAATTTCCCTCCTTCCTGCTTCCCATTTTTGCACATCCTGACTGCAATTTACCTCCCTTCCTGCTTCCCCTTTTTGCACGTCCTTGGGGGAGCTTAGGTGTTGCTTAACCATTGGGAAGATCCTGGGAGGGGCCAAGTAGACTATATAAGAGAGTTCGACTTTAAATAAAGGACTCACTTCACAAGAATGAGTCTCAGTGTGTTGTGTGTCTTGTGTGTCTTGTCTGTCTCATAACCCTAGTCCCTCCGCTCGACTCGGGGCTTGAGGTACGTGGCAATGCAGGCGTTGCCAACAAATGGAGGTTCCACCGAGATCGAGAAAGAGAGGATATATGGCGAAGGGTCGTCCCAGGAGGCTGGCCAGCAGGTAAGTGGGACGTATTGTAAGTCTTTCCTAAACTGGTAGGAAAGGGAGTTTTATTTTGAAATATAGGTAGGTTTAAGATTTATTTTGAAATATAGTTAATGTTTTAGGTTTTTTTTGAGGCATAGTTAGGTTTTAGGTTTATTTTGAAGTATAGTTAGGTTTTGGTGTTTAATTTGTCCTGTGAAAAGGACTATAAAATGGGTTCAGCCTTCTCCCAGGATAAATTGGACACCAAGCTTGAAGAACTTCTACATAAAATGAGGAATGCTGTTGGTCAGTACAGGCTGACCGGAGAGTTAAGCAATTCAAGCAAGGTAGATTCAAAAGAAAAGAAAAAAAGAAATAAAGAGTAAGAAAGAAAAAGCAAAAAAAAAAAAAAAAATGAAAGAAAGACACGTGTTCTGCAACTTAATTTAACAAAAATAATCTGATATAGAGTGGTCCACTGTTAATTAACTTAAAACATGAGAGGAACCTAAGTACTTGTTTCATAAAATATCTCCAGGTTAAAGTATGTCAAAGAAGAGGTTGGAAATCGCAAAGTGTTTAAGAGTTATATGTCTCTGTTCTGATGTGTTTGGTGTTTGTGCATATGTTTAGTCATTATTATTGGTGTTCTGTTATTTTCGTCCGGACAAAAACTAGATTTTGTTTTAATATTCTTTCTCCAGTTCTGTCTTTGTCTTGAGTTGTTAAGTTGTTCTTGTTCAGAACTGGGTGCGTGTGTGACTGACTGACAGACAAGATGGGACGGATGATAACCTACCCCCTCTCTCTCTCCTGGTGAATAATTTTAGAGAGGTCTAACATATTTAACAGGCCCTGGCCAGACCAGATTCCCCACCTCCATTGGGAAAAGTTTGTATGATGTTTTCTTACTGTTTGATCTTCAGCTTACCGTGTTGTCCTGGTATTTATCAAGTCTAGCAAGTTAAACTTATTTAGACCTCTAAATTCTTCAGAATTCTAAACCAAGTCTCATGACTTTGAGCGTTCTAGTAGGATCCCTGGAACTCTCAAATATTGAGACATAAATTTCAGTAGTGTAATTGTCATTCAAAATAATTTAGATTATCAGATGTTTCCTAATTATGAAATTGGCCCTGATTGTAAATTATTTGTGTTCTTACTTACAAGAAAGTATGTGAAATTTTGCCTTACAGGAAAACAACAAATTTGTTTAAATTGTACAGTGAAAATGGCTATGATGTGTATGATTTCTAAATTCTGCCTTTAAGACAATGGAGTTGGAGTCTGATTTCTTGTGAGAAACAACAGTGTTTTAGCATCTCTTTCAAGTTTTCACCTTATTGTTAAGTACTTGAAGTTTTTTGAAGTGTGCACACATAAAAATGCTAGTAAATATCTAAAAACAAAAATATCTCTACTTGATCCGGATGAATGATCTGTCTGATGATTTTTTGAATTCTATTGGCTAGGATTTTGTTGAGAATTTTAGCATCAATGTTCATCAGAGAGATAGGTCTGTAGTTTTCCTTCTCTGATGGTTCTCTGTCCGGTTTTGGGATTAAGGTGATGTTGGCTTCATAGAATGAGTTTGGGAGGGTTGCTTCCTCCTCTATTGTTTTGAAGAGCTTGTAGAGGATTGGGGTTAGTTCTGTTCGGAATGTTTTGTAGAATTCTGTAGTGAAGCCGTCTGGGCCTGGGCTTTTTTTCGTTGGGAGATCCTTGATGACTGTTTCAATCTCTACCTCGGTTATGGGTTTATTTAATTCTGCAGTTGCCTCCGGACTGAGTTTTGGTAAGTGGTGGGAGTCCAAGAACTTTTCTATTTCTTGGTGGTCCTCAAATTTGTGGGAGTACAGTTCTTTGTAGTAATTTCTAATTATTTTCTTAATGATTGCAGTGTCTGTTGTTATGTTGCCTTTTTCATCTTTAATGCTATTGATTCTCACTTTCTCTTGTTTTTTTTTGGTCAATCGGGCCAGTGGAGTGTCTATTTTGTTTATTTTCTCAAAAAAACCAACATTCGGAAATCCATAAATGTTATAAACCATATCCAAAAACTGCAAAACAAGAACCACATAATAGTTTCAATAGATGCAGAAAAAGCTTTCAACAAAATCCAACACCTCTTCATGCTAAAAACTCTAGCCAAGGTAGGCATAGATGGGAAAATCCACAACATAATTAAAGCAATTTATGAAAAACCCAACGCCAGTATCATACTGAATGGAGAAAAGCTAGAACCCTTCCCACTGAGATCTGGAACAAGACAAGGGTGCCCGCTATCACCACTGCTATTCAACATAGTCCTAGAGGTACTTGCAGAGGCCATAAGACAAGAAAAAGAAATCAAAGGCATACGTATAGGAAACGAAGAAGTCAAGCTTTCACTATATGCAGATGACATAATCCTATACATAGAAAAACCAAGAGACTCAATACAGAAACTGCTAGAACTTATACGAGAGTTTGGCAGAGTGGCAGGGTACAAAATTAACGAACGAAAATCAACAGCCATAGTGTACGCAAATAACACCAAGATGGAAGAAGATCTAACCAACAGGATACCATTCAAAATAGCAGAGAGAAGTATGAAGTATTTGGGAATAAATCTAACCAAAAGCGTAGGAGACCTATTCGAAGAAAACTACAAACTATTTAAAAAGGAAATTGAACAAGACCTCAAAAGATGGAATAACATCCCGTGCTCCTGGATAGGCAAAATCAATATCATTAAAATGTCTATACTACCACAAGCAATATACATTTTCAACGCAATTCCAATCAAATTGCCCAAAACATTCTTCACGGAACTGGATACAATGATTCAAAAGTTCATCTGGAAACACAAAAAACCACGAATAGCTAGAACCATCCTGAAAAATAAGAGGTTAGCAGGGGGAATCACAATCCCGGACCTCTGGACATACTATAGAGCAGTGGTTATCAAAACAGCCTGGTACTGGCACAAAGACAGAAAAGAAGATCAATGGAATAGAATAGAAGCACCAAAAGGGAACCCACACAAATACAGCCAATTAATCTTTGACAAAAAGACCAATGATAGCTCAAGCAAGTGGGAAGGCCTCTTTAGTAAATGTTGTTGGGACAACTGGCTGATAGCCTGTAGAAACAAAAGGATAGACCCACATCTATCACCATACACTAAGATCCAATCTACATGGATAAAAGACCTAAACCTACATCCAGAAACCTTCAAACTCTTGCAAGAAAATGTAGGAAATACACTGCAAGACCTAGGAATAGGTTCCGACTTTCTAAGAAGGACACCAAAAGCAATAGCAGTTGAGAACAGAATAAACAAATGGGACCTCATCAAACTAAGAAGCTTCTGTACAGCAAGGGAAACAATCAACAAAGTAAAAAAGCAACCCACAGAGTGGGAGAAGATCTTTGCACACGATATAGGCGATAGGGGGCTAATTTCCAGGATATACAAAGAACTTCAAAACAACCAAAAAACCAAAACAAACAAGCCACTCAAGAAATGGGCAAGGGAAATGGGCAAACATTTCACAAAGGAACAAGTCCAAATGGCAAACAAACATATGAAAAAATGTTCCAGCTCCCTAGCAATAAGGGAAATCCAAATTAAAACATCGATGAGGTACCACCTAACACCAGTAAGATTGGCCCACATAAACAAGAACACCAACGACGCTTGCTGGCGAGGATGCGGGGAAAAGGGAACCCTACTCCACTGCTGGTGGAGCTGCAAATTGGTACAGCCTTTATGGAAATCAGTCTGGAGAACACTCAAACAACTCGGAATCTGCATGCCATATGACCCAGCAATAGCACTCCTAGGAATATATCCAAAACACCTGTTTTACGACAAACCAACATGCATCCCTATGTTCATTGCAGCACAATCAGTAATTGCAAAAACATGGAAGCAACCGAAATGCCCATCAATAGAAGATTGGATAAGAAAGCTTTGGTTCATCTACTCCATGGAATACTACTCAGCTATTAAAAAAAAACAAAATGCAGTTCTTTGTGGCTAAATGGGCACAACTGGAAACTATAATGCTAAGGGAAATGAGTGAATCCCAAAAGATTAGATACCACATGTTTGCCTTGATTTAACCTGTAATTTATTGTTTGGTTGTTTGTTATTTTTTGAACATGTCATTGATGCTGTCTCAACCCAGATGTTTCGAAGAATGGAACTTGCATTATTTTTAACATATTGTTTACCCAATACTATGTCAATTAATTCCATAATGTTGTATATTGATACTGAGGCCTTGTTGGGGCTTTTAACCGACCGGATCTTTACTCTGTTAGACTTATCTTCAGACCATAGAAGGTCTCCCCAGGAAGCCACTGAACTTATCTGGACAATAAGACGCTGAACTTTATGCTAGGCATGTGTTTGCAAGCAATGAATCTCAACTGAACTTGAACTATGGTTATGCAGCAAGGTGGAGGAATCCACCATGGGGGGAGGGGTATGGGGAGGGGTGGAGGGAATCCCCAGCGCCTATAAAACTGTACTACATAATACAGTGTAAGCAACAATAAAAAAAAAATCTCTAATTTTTAAAGCTGTTAAAAAATTAAAGCAATGAACTTTAGTCTCTGTTTAGTTGGTAACTTTATCAAATGTGTATACAGGTTCGGTAAGCTCTATTCTTGTTCCGACCTTTGAATTGGGTAAAATTCTTAAAAAGTTAGAAGAGCTGTGATTTCAAGGGTATTTTCTGTCATGTATTTACTTTGAAATGTTTGGGTGATCATTTACATGTGATAGGAATTTTTTCATGCTACTGTTTGAATCAGTTTGATTAAAAGGATGGACATTATAATGAAGCATCTTCGATCAGATATTTTAAGGCCTCTTGGCATATTTAATATGCTCAACTCTTCTGGTTTTGGGACTTCTAGATGGGCCCCTAGCAGCCTCAAAGTCAGAAGAATGTTCCAAAGGCTGTATCTTTTAGTTGGAAAAGTTAATTGTAGGACAGACAACTGATTCGAGCTGTTAAAAAAAAAAAAATTGGGGGGCATTGCTAAAGTTTAATAGTAAACTATAGGTATGGTTTATTCAGATTATTAAAAGCAGAATGAAATTCTAAACAATTGGCAACTTACACACTTAAGAGAAATCTCAAGTAGCTGTTACAATGGCAGTTTTGCTTTATAATGTGTTATCTGATATACATGCACATGTTTATGTGGCAAGCTCTGTAGTCTATCTGAATTGGCTTACAGATGAGAAATTCATAAATGTCAATTGCTAAGCTAAATCCTTTTGAAAATAATGTATGGATACGTGATTAAGCTCTTGGAAAGGCATGTCTATTTCTGTTTTCTCAGGACCTTCAAAGTCTGTTCAGCTGAATGGTTCCGAATCCTCTCAAGTGCCAAGACGTACATCAAACACCTGATGCCTTCTGCCTTCTAGCAGGAACCACGAGATGGACTGACCCCCAACTGCTGCTGTTACCCAACTGCACCCCCCACTCACCAGGAAGAAGCTAAGAGCTGATGACTACGCCCCTTTCCCTAAGAACTTTTGGGATCCATTTTCTGTTTGAGCCAGATGGGATGATAAGTAGTTGGGGTCTCCGGTTCCTGCTAAAATTGTGGTATACATGTAACATTTTAGCTCTGTGAGATTTTTGATTGTTAGTATTTTCAACAGCATTTGAACATTGTTAAGATTCGAGTGACCCCCATGTTGGGAAAGTTATTGTAAATGTCATTAGACTGGCAGCATGGATATTTAATTAGATGTTTAAGGAATGGAGCAGGATATTGGCCATGGGGCTAATGGTCGTAGCCATGATTGCAGTACTGTTTACTCCTCTTTGCTGCCTATGCAGGCAACAAGCCCCGGAGCAGGTCATCATTTGACAAACTATGATGACTTTAGCTGTGGAAAATCCTAGAGCTCAAGACCGGTTGAACATGATGTGTATTGGGCAGCCAGAGACAGGTAAGATCTGGCACAGCTGATGACCAACCTAAGACAGGGATCCCACGTGCCCTGGGTGGGACTCCCCATGACGGGGTAAGGCATCAACTGACTGCTGGACAACCTAAGACAGGTGTCCATTAAAAAACAAAAAGGGGGGACATGTAGGCCCCGGTCTCCCAAGGGTTAACTCCACAGCATAGCTTGTTTCTCAAAGGTGTAACAGGAAGGGCAATCATGGCCTGATACATTTAGCCCCCGTGGTTTGACTGCAATTTCCCTCCTTCCTGCTTCCCATTTTTGCACATCCTGACTGCAATTTACCTCCCTTCCTGCTTCCCCTTTTTGCACGTCCTTGGGGGAGCTTAGGTGTTGCTTAACCATTGGGAAGATCCTGGGAGGGGCCAAGTAGACTATATAAGAGAGTTCGACTTTAAATAAAGGACTCACTTCACAAGAATGAGTCTCAGTGTGTTGTGTGTCTTGTGTGTCTTGTCTGTCTCATAACCCTAGTCCCTCCGCTCGACTCGGGGCTTGAGGTACGTGGCAATGCAGGCGTTGCCAACAGAGTATAAGACACAGCAGTTTACACTTGGTACATGCTTGCAATGAAAGAATCTCAACTGAATTTGAACTGTGGTAATGCAACAAGGTGGAGAAATCTACCATTCGAGGTTAAGGTTTGGGTCAGTAATGCCAGTGCCTATAAAACTGTGTCACATAATGCAATATAATCAATCAAAAATAAATAAATACACTAAAAGATGTGGTATAGATTGGGCTTTTTGAAATCTTTTCACACACATGGTGAATATAAATATATATTTATAGTTACATCTATATGAGTAAGAAAACTTAATTTTAAAGTCATTTCTCATTTTTAAAACATGTGTCATATACTTATATTCCTTCCTAAAAGTACAAGGGGTCCTCCAGCCACATATTCTATGGCCCTGATAAAAATTTAGGATTGTTATAATTTCTATGCTGATTGTGACATTTAACACATTTCTTGAATTCAATTTTTCACTTTAGCTGAATTCTTAAGAGGTTTTGACAAGGCAAACACGTTGAAATTTGTAACATTCTCTAAGTTAAGATTTCATTTTTTTTCATTTTAGAGAATTCTCTCTACGATTTATCTTATTCAAAAGGTACACATTCAAATATTAAATATAGGTATTTCCTAGACAGACTGCTTTCATCACAGCATCATCAGAGAGCCAGTACCACAAAGAACACTGCATGGTGGCATTTTCTGTAATACCAGAGTGTCACAGGAGGGGAAGCAATGGCTAAAAGCACTTGGGGGGAGCAAGAATAATAGACAAGAGCACAGCTTTTGCCTTGTCGTGAGAACTTATCAACTTTGGCCTATGCCACATGCCCCCTCACCCTGAGCACTTACTTGTCTCCTCAGGGTGATAGAGCAGGGTTCCTTTGCCATTCAGTGACCATGTCCACAAGCAGGAGAGAGCTCGTAGGCCTCACACCTGGTGGGCTGCAAATAGCCCCACCCATCAGGTCACCAATCACACAGTTGCCCTTTGATCAATGTCTAGCACCGGTCCAAACTGTTCAACATGAGAGATGCCAAGCCACATCCACACAGATGCTCAGCCTAAAACAGTGCCTACACTCACACAGGCTTCAGTCACCTCAAAATAACAAAGGCACATACTCATCAGTAGGGTTCATAAGCTTCCCATTTTAGATTCCATTGTTGTTTTATCTGAGACACCAAATTTTATCCACCTGTTGGGAAGGACATCATTCTTCAGTATATACTTGGAGATGTGCAAGTTGGCATGCTTGTCACCATCCCCACCCCAAGCAGCCCAAAATCCCAGCACTCTATTAACTGTCAGTCAGCTCAACATTCTAGTTTCCATGATGATGCACCTCTCTTTGTTGAGATAGCAGATGTCCAGAGCTGAAGGAAATCAGTGAGCATAGAGCCTGCCTCTTGATCACTATCCTGCAGGTGCCACAGCCCATGGCTGGGTTCCTGGTTATTGGGCCTGGCTCACAGCAAGGCCCTACCTCCTCCTTGCCTCAGAATTCTGGCCTGATGACCAACTCAGGAGAATTAAATTGGGATGCTGGCATCACGTGTGTTGAGGTTCCTGCCAAAGCAAGCCTGGAAAAGCCTAGGTTCAACATTGGGAAATCTGGAGGTGAGAGCCTGAGGCACATTGCTATGTTGGTGAAGTTGGCATGGGTGGTGCAGGACGGATTTTAACACTGGTAATGTAGACAACTGCATCTAAATGAGGGACATGAATGTTCCTCTGTGGTGACTGCGATTGCACAACAAACTCTCGTGTCTGTTTTTTTTTTTTTTTAAAGATTTATTTTTATTATCTTTTTATTGGAAAGGAGTATATACAACGTAGAGAGACAAAGAGGAAGATCTTCCGTCCGATGATTCACTCCCAAAATGAGCACAAAGGCCGATACTATGCAGATCGAAGCCAAGAGTCTCTTCTGGGTCTCCCACGTGGGTGCAGGCTACCAAAGATTTCTGCCGTCCTCGACTGCTTTCCCAGGCCACAGGCAGGGAGCTGAAATGGAAGCATAGCTGCCGGGATAGAACCAGTGCCCATATGGGATCCCGTGCGTGCAAGGCGAGGACGTTAAACACTGTGCCACCGCGCAGGGCCCCTCTCGTGTCTTCTAACATCCCAAAATGCCTTCCAAGAAATTTCCATGTAGTTCTCCAAAGAATAGTTGTTAAACATTGGCAAGTCACAGATTACACACTATCAAATAGTGAAATGGAAATATCGCATGCAGATTATATGGACCTATGCAACATCAGCCTCTTTTAGCCTATGTGTTTCCCATCTTGTCCCACCTCTTCAGGGATGAATATGGACAAGGACATTTGTATTTGTGTTCTGGTTATGCAGACCTCTCTCCTATACTCGATCGTCCCAGCCCATCTTGTTTCTGAGGGCTTCGCCTTGCAGGTCTCCTAGCTGTATCCTCTGGAAGTGAAGATTTTGCTTTAATCTACCTCTGAGAGCCCACTCAACTGGCTTTTTATGAGTGCTGGCAGTCAGAGACGCTGGACAACACTGATGTTGTTGAGAATAGAGGCCTAACAAAGAAAGAGAGGGCCAGGAGAGATAAGTAGCAACTGAAAAGCATTCTTGGGATCAGACTCAGAAATATTTGATTAACACCATTCATTATCTGGAAAACAGTGCCTATCAGAGGCTGCTGACATGAGATCCAAGAACTACAACAGTGGTATTAAGCAGACAAAAAGTGGAAAATGTATGAACATTTGACAATAACCATGGAATAGCTAAATCAAAAATGGAAGTATAACCAAGTTTGTACATAAATGGTTTGTTTATGTTTTTGAAGTCAGAGTAAGAGAGATAAAGAAAGAGAGAGATCTACCCATACATTCACCCCCAAATCAGTGCAGCTGAACCTGGTTAACCTCAGAAAATAGAAGCTTTGATGTGGTTAGAACAATTCCAAGCATTAAGGCCACTACCT
The DNA here is from genome assembly GCF_017591425.1 of Ochotona curzoniae. Taxonomy (NCBI): domain Eukaryota; kingdom Metazoa; phylum Chordata; class Mammalia; order Lagomorpha; family Ochotonidae; genus Ochotona; species Ochotona curzoniae. The sequence goes on along the minus strand of NW_024465216.1, from coordinate 24,552 downwards.
GCTGCTTCCCCAAGTGCACTGGCAGGAGAAGAACTGAAAGTAACAGGTGGAACTGAAACAATGCAACTACTAATATTTAATATCTTCTGTGCCACAGGAATAATCATGGTTCTAAATCAAATCATATGGGTCATATCATGGTTTCACATCAAATAATTTAATTTCTCTATCTTCTTCTCCTCTTGGGTTCAAGAAAAGATAGAAACATTAAAATCAACACTAGCTTTCCATTCAATGAAATAAATCACACATAAATTTGGCTCTGGCAGAAATGTCATCCTGAAACTATTGGCTGGGCCTTTGGAATGGAGTGACATCTTCAATCACTGATAGAATATTTCTGGCACCTTGGTGAGGACTTATAACATTCCTGACTCTGTGTTGAGTAGAGGGCAGGACATTAGGCAATTATTGGAGAGGATATCAATGACATTTGTTGTTTTGAATATTCTAATATTGTTATGTTTTACAATTCACTGACTATAACAGCAAGACTTTAGGGGGCAAATAGCAGCTTTGAGTAATTCCCTACTGTTGGGACCATGAAGCGCAAGCAAAAGACAAAACATCTGGAAGGAACAAACTGCGCACCAGCTGCAAAGACTGCGACAAGTATGTCTGGGAATAGTCTTTGGCAAAGGGTAGTCTAGTAATGACATATGAAAGACAAGCATGGGTGCTGCTACTTGTGGTGGAAGGAGAACAAAGATGAAAAGAAAAGAGCAATGAGTGAACAAATACTTTGGTTATTGCATTCAAAAAACATTTTTCTTGATCTAAGTATTCATAGGAATTGTTTCCTGCCTCTCTGAATTCAGAGGAACTGCTTGATTTCAGCTTCTGCAATGCTTTCCTCCAGCACATAGCTTACCAATGCCACCTAACTTTCCCTCCCTTTGTCCTTCCTAACTCCATTTTGCATGTTTCTTTAATTCATATTTGACATCTGCATATGTCATTGAAAGCATATTTCTGCACCACACACTCTTTTCTACCACACAATTTGCCAACTTACATTGGCCCACATGGTAACATTCACAAGCTCCAGACATTAACATACAACCATTGGATTCGAGCTGTTCACAACACTCATGAATTCATAAAACAAAATAGCACATATTTAAAGGAACATATAATACATTCAACAACAGCATAGCTTCAAAACAGATGCAATCCAACAAGTGACACATAACTACTGTGTCCACCAATTTGTCAAGACACTGAAAAACCTAGAATTTACTTAAAATTTCTGCAATAAGTTTTGAGTGGCCTCTGTCATAGCCCCTGGCATGCATGAAATCCCCTTCACTCTTGTGACAGCAAGATTTGTGAGTATTCCCATGAGATAAACAACATGTGTGTTATGTACTGTACTTTGGAAAACAGACAAGTAAGATGCCACATCCCAAGGTAAACTTGTTGTCATTTTCAATCAGTATCCAAGAAACCTCATGAAGATGCTCCTGAGATGTGTGTGGAGGTCCCAACCCATTACACATATGAAGGAGAAAGTTGCTCTACATGTGACGATGTCTATTTTGTTTCTGCTTGGAATGAACCCATTCTTATCAAAGGAGATGGTAAGGTGCAAATACCAGGTCCAAACTCAGAAGTTATACTTTAGGCAGCCAACCCAACCTCTACTCACTCCACTTTCTCATCACAATGACTGCTTTACAGCACAGCGAATAGATTAAAGGCTTTGAGAAAGGACACATAGCTAGTGTGGTGCCAAGAACAGCTCAAAGCTTTTTAGAACCAAGTAAGCTTTTCATCATCGGAAGATCTGCAAGTGAGGCCAGGTGCATAGATGATGATTATGGAAGTCTGTTTGGAGCTTCCACACACACTTCTCCCCAAATCACCTGTTTTATCATCCAATTAAGCAAAAAAAAATAAATAAATAAAAGCATTTTGTCTAACTCATCAACTAAAGTCGATCTGCATCCACCCTGCCCTTCACTACCCTGTATTGACTGCATAGTGAGATATTTATACCTTCAAGTCTGTGGATTATCTATAACCATGGGTAATGGATACAATGCATTCCATTCCAGTAAAACTGCCTAATTTTAGGCCACATGGACAACAACTGTGTTTATGATGACAATTCGCTTTAATTTTCTAACATGAAATTAGTATACATTATGTGTTTAAAATGATACAGAGCCCCCATCAATTTCTGCTTCTTTTTCCCCATCAACTCTCCAGCTGACACACACCTTTATATTAGTGACAGTTTAGTCACAAACATCCATTCACCTAACTGGTCGCTGAGGCCACAAAAAATTCAACCCGTGAAAATGAAAAACACATGGATACATGTGCTACAATAAACACACACAAACACACACACACACACACACACACACACACATACACACACCACACAAAATATACTCTGTTTATGACAGACTATGCACAAATCCAAAATGGAATGGTGTGACACTGATACATACAGGAGTGTATAAAACTGTCATTCAAATAAGTGTAATTTCATTCTAAGCTCAATATTCACTGCAATATTCACTTTAGTAAGCACTTAGTGACTTATTAGCTTCAACACAACATGTGCTAATATGATATGAAGGAACATACAATCAGAACACTGAATGCAGTGACATATTGTCCTGCAATGTGTGAGTCCGGTGAGTTAATCAGAAATAAAACACATTCCTGACACAATAGTTTCTCAAGATTTGTGTACCAAGTTTTGAACTATTTTAACAATCAATAGCAACAATGATCTGAACATTCATAAATATGTATATTCTTTAGAAACTATATTTGAAAATGTAAACAAATGTATAATGCTTCATTTGAGCCTGTGTTCATATTGAGTTGAAGTGAAGAGTGAGTGTTAAAACTGCAGTGGACCTAAAGGGTCAAAAACATTATCCAATGAAGTTGTTTCTGAGGTTCATGCTACAAAACACTGAGAGACACAAGACTCCTGCAAAATACAGCAAACTCTTCTAACATAGCTCAGCCTCTGTAGCTGAAAATGAACTCAGCCTATGATATGGGCTACAAAGTAATTACACAAGGCCTTCTTTTTCAGTGGCTTAAGAAGAGAATGACCGGGCCCAGCGCGGTGGCACAAGTGGTTAACTCCTCGCCTTGCACACCCGGGATCCCATATGGGCGCCGGTTCTAATCCTGGCAGCCCCGCTTCCCTTCCAGCTCCCTGCCTGTGGCCCAGGAAAGCAGTGGAGGACAGCCCAAAGCTTTGGGACCCTGCACCCGCATGGGAGACCCGGAAGAGGCTCCTGGCTTTGGACCGGCATAGCATCAGTCGTTGCGGCTCACTTGGGGAGTGAATCATCGGACACAAGATCTTCCTCTCTGTCTCTCTTATTTGTTTATCCTTCCTTGCAAAATAATAATAATAATAATGCAAATATAGAAGCCATACTACTAAATCCACAGTAACATACAAACATAAACGCATAGGCTGGCACCACATAACACAGGCATATAAAATTAATATAAATCATATGTATATATGTATGCCTAAACAAAACCACAGACATAAGTGAGAATTGTGAAAGACTTGAATTTTTATCGTCTGGATTGAACATCTGCCTTAGTCTACATGGCAGTGGAACAATAGGAAACAATCAAGATTCATGGAAGGGCAATGACACCATCGCTCCTGAAACATACCAACACAAGTATGGTCACATGCAGAAAGACATACTGACAGCACGTGCTAAGCTTTTTTTTTTTTTAAGACTTGTTCATTTTCATTGGAAAAGCAGATATACAGAGAGGAGGAGAGACAGAGAGGGAGATTTTCCCATCCAATGTTTCACTCCCCAACTGACTTCAAGATACTCGAAATGAGCCTATCTGAAGCCAGCAGCCAGGAGCTCTTCTGGGTCTCCCATGCGATTGCAGGGACCCAAGGCTTTGGCCATCCTCATCTGCTTTCCCAGAAAACAAGCAGGGACTGGATGAGAAGCAGGGCTACTGTGGCTAGAACCGGTGCCCATATAGGATCCTGGCCTGTGCAAGGCGAGGGCCTTAACCACTACATTTTCACGTGGAGCCCAGCACGTGCTAGTCTTTGAACACATGGACCACTCAGATGAAGCCACATTTCAAGATTGTGTTGTTGTTGTTTTATTCCAAACAGCATTCCAGAAGCCTCAAGAAGATGCTTGCGAGATCTGTGTGGAGGTCCCAACTCATCTTACAAAAGAATCAGAGAGTTCTGTCACATCCGAAGATGCCTACTTTTTGCTAGCATGGGTTGAACCCATTATCATCAAAGATGATGGTAAGGGAGATGTTATGGCATGCTCTTTTGTAGAAAAGAATTGTAATTTTGTCACTGTCATCAATCTCTAGTTAACACGCTACATTCACAATGGAGTACTTCAGGGCATAGGAACGAAAATGAGGTCTATTTGCTGAGAAACAATGGGAATATGGTCCCAAGATTAAATCACAGCTCATCAGCTGTATATCAGATGTGAGTGATTGGACATCTCCATGTGATGTCATGGTCAGGGATGAAATTTATGGAAACTGTCCAGAGTCACATCCAATCAATGGGGACAAGCTCCTGTATACAAAATATCTTGAACCTCTCTTCTCAGGGTGGAAAATGATTTTCTTTTCACTAAGCCACTTAAATGCATGCACCTTCTGCTATCACCTCATCCCACCCCACCACAGTAAATGCATGGTAACATAGAAGCAACCTCTGACCTGCCAGCTATTGAGCTCTTGGATATTCTGCTGTCTAATGACAGAAATTGTATTCATAAACAAATGTATGTGCTTTGGGAATTAATATTGTTATGGAGTCACTTCAAATACAGGAGTCTACAGCTGTAACATGTTCAGCTCTTCAAAGCACTACACATGGTGAGGCATAATATGTTATCATTAAGATACTGGTTCTGGTTACTCCTTATCACATATCTTGACATATACAACATTGTTTCCAGATCTGAATGTACAAATACATGGGCCACAAGTTTAAACATACATCACATGCACAAGTGCATGGGCTTGCGTGCACACACACACACACACACACACACACACACACACACACACTGTACACACATAATGTAACATATCATTGAGTAAAAAATAAATATGTAAAAATACATGCTGCATAAAACAAAATGCTGCATGCCAGCATTCAGAACGTAAAATGAAAAAGTTTTATGCACTGTGGTTGGAGTCTCCTACCAGGGAATGTGCCAACATTTTATTGGATCTTTATGTGACGAAAAATAACCTTAGAATGCTAAATTAGCTAGATGTTTTTAGACAGAAGTCTAGAAGTGTCAGAGCCTGATGAACAATGGTTTGATCATTTATTTTCAGAAGTAGAGAAAATGCAGCTGATGCCACAGATAAAGGTTGACATGGTGTCATTTCTCACACAGCCATCCACAAGACTCAAAATGGCAATCCTGAGATGCGTGTAGCACTCAAAGAGTGTCTAATGAAAGAAGGAGAACATTCGTGCAGCTCAAATGAAGTCTCCTTTCTTTATGAAAGGGTTGAATGTGACAATATTGAAGACGATGGTAAGGAACAGTGTATGTGAAAGCTGAAATGCCAACAAGATTTTTAATAAAGTCATTCAGTCCTATCACTTTCATTTCACTTTATTTTCTCCTCCCAATGCAGTTATTCAGGACACAAACACTGTGATGAAGTTGTTGCACAGAGACTCATTGAGAATATGGCCCCAAAGGCAGGTCATATCTGCACAAGGCTAAGCCACATGTGAGTGGTGAGTGGGAGATCTCCACTTGAGCATACAGGGAGAGAAGCCATGCAGTGCATGGACCCCTGTACAGTGATTCACCTCCTAATGGGAGCATGCTCCTGCTCAGAAAATCAGCTGCTTCAATCCACCTCACTGTGGAAGAAATCCCTTTTAGATTCTAAGTCTATGGCATGTAGTTTCATTCATGTTAGGTTTATGCTCCAAAGGATTTGCAGATTTTGCCTTGTGACAATTGACATTCACAAACAGCTATGGCTTCAGAACAATCATGGCTCTGGCAACACTTTCAGCACTTCAAAGAACTGTGTGTTATATGACCTCAAGTATGCTCATCAGCTCATGTAATATCTTGCCCTCTGTGTACTGACAAAATTAATAAATTTGTGAGCATAGCAAAATTAGAGAGGTAGATTATACGCTGAAGACATGGGTCAGTCCTCACAGAGTCCACACACACTCAAATGCATGCACTCAAACTCATTTATACACACACATGCAACCATGATGCATACACATGCAACAATGAATACATGCAGAATGAATACATTATTTGTGGTTGGGTAGACCTATGCATCTGCACAATTCCATATTTATTCTTCTTACTATTGATCTTTGGCCAAGTGATTGTTCCTAGAAATGCATGATTTAATGCTTTGGACAGGCTACATGCCTCAGTTTGTGTGAAATTTCCATGAAGGAAATAATCTAGAGGGAAACTATGACAAATACACTCCAGACAACAGCAAGTCCCATGAGTGCTCTTGTGATCAACAGCATATTCACTTGATGTGCTCTTGTTCTGAAAACAGAGACAACTCAGGCGATGCCACATCTGTAGACTGCCAGGTAGCCATTTTGCACCCAGCATTCAAAAAGGTTCCAGAGGAGGCTCCTGGGATGTGAGAGACACTGTGAGTGTGTCTTAGGAAAGAAAGAGAGCCTTTCTGCATCTCACTTACATTCTGCTTTGTATCAACTTGCATTGAAAATATTCCTCCCAGATCATAAATGCAAAGCCTGAAATCCAAGAAGGCTTGCAATTAGGCACAAAGAACACTATTTCCTCAAACTACCCCAACACAAAACATGCTCCTCAACACAGTCACTAGGAGCAGGTCTCTGACAATTGATTCACTGGGGATGCATTCCCAGGAACAAGTCAAAGCTTGTTGAGCTTTCTGGAGCCCCAAGTAAGATTTGAGAGCTGTGGGAGATCCTCATGTGTGGACATGGGTGTGAGAATAACACAGATTTTGAAGAGCCTCCTCCATGCATTGATGGAGTCTCAGAAGTTCACATGCTCTATTAGGCCTCATTGTGGAAGGAATCTCTTCATCTTCTAACCAGACCTCACAATGCATTTCCATTCACCATGTCTTTGCCAGCTCACAAAGTCTTTGAGCATGCACACTCATAGAAAGACATTGATAGTACAAGTCAGAACAACTGCCAACTCTTCAGGGCTTTTATGCACTGTGTGTGATATAATATCACTTGCTTTTGCACATGCTATGTCTCATGTGTGTATGGCACACCCTCTGGAGACTTTTCAAACCTTCCTCTACTGATGCAATACACAGAATCAAAACCATATCAAATATATGTATATATATACACACAAAATCTAAGAATAACACATACACACATACAAACTACACAAAATACCAATTACATGTACCATTGAGATGCTCTATATTCATATATATATCTATAAATACACACACAGACACGAATATATATACAACGGTAAGGTTGTGTTAGGACCACATGTATACATATCATCCTAACACTACCTTACCAATTTTCAAATGCATACATATGATCTTTTTTTAATAAAATCTTCATTTATTTTTATTGGAAGCCAATATACAGAGAGGAGAAGAGACAGAGTTGAAAATCTTCCTACTGATGATTCACTCCCCAATTTTGTGCAATGGCAGATACTGTGCGAAAAAGAAGCCAGTACCCAGTAAGTCTTCCGGGTCCCCCACATGGGTGCAGGGTCCCAAAGATTTGGGCCATCCTCAACTGCTTTCCCAAGCCACAAGCAGGAAGCAGGATGGAAAGTATGGCCACTGGGATTAGAACCGGCCAACAGATGGGATCCCAGTGCGACCATGCTGAGGTCCCTAGCTGCTAGGCCATGGTGCATGGCCCATGCCCTTCTCTCTTTCGGACAATGGCCTTTCAAACAAGTGATGGGACCAGATGTTATCTCTGATATAAGTCAACATTTGTGCCAAACAAGATAATTAAGCTGCGTGAGTTCACCCATATTCATTCTCTGTTGTGACCCACTATGAAGAGCAAGGAGCTGAATCCATGACCTCAGAGGAATGTACGCCTAGGGGAGGAGTACAGGAAGGAAGGAGTGATCCAGGAGCTCAGAGGAACACTCACTGAGGGCAGGAGTACTGAGTGCAAGCAGGTGACCCTGGGTGCATGCAGTGCCTTCTTTTCCTCAGCCAAGGGCCCATTGGCAGCCCACGCTCACACTCCCTTTCCATCACAGAGCCCCACACGTCCCTGTATAGGAAATTGTGTGTTTGTTCTTAACTCATAAGCTTTCACGGTCCATGTTTCAGTGAGTGGGTACGATCATCTGAGGGATATATTTACTAGCGCCAGAAGGCAGGAGCAATCAGGTGGGAGAATGAGCTGTAACAGAATTAGGAAGAGAATGGTAGGAAGAGAACGAACTCCATCAGCAAGAGGAACAAATCCTGGGCCTGTGCTTGCTGCCTTCTCCCTGGGGGCCTGGCTGAATGCACACTGACCCCTTTGACCAAGAGGTGCAGACAAGTCCCTCTGAAATTTTGCACAACACCATCTCGGGCAAGCAGAGAGGAATCCACTCAGGTAAAACATAAGGCAGTAAAAGTTTCAGCCACGAGTACCGCGTAGGGCCAGCTTTGCACTGCAGCCCCCTTGCAAATCTCTTCTGGGGAGGCAGAGCACTGCAATCTCAGCTGAGAGAGAGTCCTCATGAGGCCGAGAAAGTGGTGGGCAATGGAGGTGGAGGGGAATGTGGCAAGGGGCCAGTCTCAGGCCTAGGAATCTGACCTAGGGACAGAAACATCTATTCCCACTTTGGTGGTGGACATCATCCCAGCTGCTCACCAGGGTCTGCAAGAGCTGGTATCAAACAATATGGGTGCAAACAAAACACTGCCACACTTTGTTATAAGTAAATATTAATAACTGGAGGAGCAGGAGAGACTGAAGAAAAGGCAAGATAGAATTGCTGTGTGCCCAGAAGCACAACAGTCCACAGGTGACAAACTCCTCCAGAGCTTCTCACTGCTTTGTGGGGACTGGGAACCATGACAACTTACCAAGATTTGGATCCTTTTGGAGACAAACACAGAGAGAAAGAGCTTCTATACACTCCAAGTGTCTGCTCACGGAGTATAATGGCTGCCTGGGAGGCCACTGCTGGTGGTCAGCTCAGAGGCAGGCTCTTTGGAGGGTCCCAGGGGACACCACTCTCTCAATGGTGGCTCTAAGCTGGAGGCCTTGGTTTCACTGGAACTTTTGGTTGAACACCTACTCTGTGTAGAAGACTTCTTGTACCTGAGCTTCCATGGTGCTAATCCTAGGCTTCTACCTTGCCTACTAGGACATTCATCCAGGTATAACAGTGAGGTAGGCATGGGCACCTCTGTTCCACCCTCACATAGCTTCCCTGAACTCGAGCTTGCCAGAGTGCAAACTCAGGCTCTCTACCATGGGACTCAAGCTGGGATATACACCCCTTCCAGGCAGGGAGGGTGGTTCTGCACATTTTTATCACTAAGCCCAGAAGGGTACATCCTAGACCTCCAGTGGCCTGAGGTGTACTTTGACCTGCTGAGGCAGCAATGAGGACATGGATAGGATCTGGGGATGAAGCACTGACAGGAGACCAATGATGGTGGAAATCTCCCCATAGTTTATTACTTCTTATATACTCTTTCAATATGATGTCAAGCAGTCCCATTACACCAGGTGCTTTCAACCACAAGCCCACACCCTGCAGTGCTCAGCTTAACAAGTGCTAATCAACTAATTAGCACACAACAGGTACCCCTTGGTTTTGTTTCAATGCAGACTTGAATATGCCTGTCTTCAGTTGTGAACTCTCATGTTATCTGCCTTATCCATATCAGGAATTTCCAGAGCATGACAGAAATCCTGTCTTATTTGGTCTGTGTCAGGTCCATCTTACCCATAACTGGCTACCATTCAATGTGTTGTCTGTTGCAGCTGCAGAAAATACACTTGGGGAGGCTGATGACCCTGTTCCATGGCTAGGCAAGTCTTTAATGTGGTAGCAATTAGCTGACAGCATTTCGCGGGCTTGAGAAACAAACCACTGCACAAGTGAAACATATAAAGGATATAAAGGCATTATGTAGGACAAGAGACCTATATCACACAGCCTCTGCTGTTCCTCTGCCAACAAATCAACCCACTGTTACAAAGCAAGCATGCCACCCAAACGTGTTCAGTTGTTCCATAGCCCAAGCAGTCAGTTCTGCAAGCTTGTTCATTGTTGCCAGAGTAGCTGGTGGTTTGTGGCTGGTGACATACTGGCTATGATTGTTCAACATTATGCCAAAGTCTCTTTTAAGCTTTTCGGAACAACAGAGAATTTTCCAATAGCCCCTTCAGTCACAGGCAAGACTCTGGGAAGCTGCATAATGACAACATTAGCATTATAACTATCACCAATTTGTGGATGTAAGCTGAGGCACAGCCTGCCTGTGTGTTGTAGTTTTTGTTTATTTGTTTGCTTGTTTTTTTGTTTGTTTGTTTTTTACCCCAAATAAGGCAGCAATCTCAATTTCTGTCTCGCAGGAAAGAAGAATTTTCAGGTGGACACAGTGAAATTTCAAAGCAAAATTTGTTAGAAAAGTTGAGAAAGGAGATTCTGTCCTAGTGACATGGGGCTCTGAGATCCTCTGCCATCATGGCAGGAGTAAAAGCAAGAGAGACAAACCTGAATCAATGGTTAGGAGAGCAGTTTTTAAAGGTGTGCTTCAAAGAGGCTCTAGAAAGAACAAATGGAAATTTCTGGTCATGCTGGTATCTGGCTTTGGGACAAAAGACCAGACAGGTGTCAGACATTGGACATTCCTGGCCTTGGGAATATGAGTAACACTTCCTCCAGTCCTTCAATGATAAGGAGATTAGGGTGATGTTCTCCCACACAATGGCTGGAGATATTGGCTGATGTGTCAGTTGGGGAATTAATATGCTAATAGCACCATTGTCCCTTGGAAGAGACCTCCTCTGGTGAATGCAAGACATGATGGGGAAAATGCTGCTTTATATTTGAGGAAAAATGATAACTTGGGGACACAGAATAAACTAACTGACTACTACCCAATATAACTCCAGCATCCCAGCATGCTGTCAGGGTGCACTGGAACTCAGTGTCATTCACTTGAGAGGTGTTTCCTGTATGTAAGAGAGAAACATGGGGATAACACAGGCAGACACAAGCTTAAAGTTCAAGGAGCTGAGGTTCACCCACATGAGCAAGTCCCAAAGTCCAGAGGAGGGATGGAACTTATACATTCCATAGGAATAATTGCATTCCTGAAGAAGGAACAACAGTGCACATGCCAGTGCATGTCCATGCCACACAAAGCTGTCAGATAGAAATCGTTGGTGTTTTCCCAGTGGCACTACACTTGAATGATAAGAAAAAGCACAGGCAGAAATTGAGCTATTTATAAAGGGAGGGCTAGACCCACAACAGCTAGTGACGCTCATTAGACAGTCTGATCATCTAGTTTAAGGAGAAACTGGCAGGAAGTATCAGGTTCTAAGTGCTCATATGAGAAAGTAAAGAGAAAGAGAGGGTGCTTTACAAATACTAACATACTTATGTAATATAAAAAGTTCTAATATAGTTGCTTTTTGAGTCGATCTTCTGACTCAAATGCCAACAGCGTGGCCAGTATCGAAGCTTTCACAAGACTCTGCAGCAGCAGCTTGCTGGACAAGTCTCTCAGGAATCCACCGTGGACTATTTTCATTTTCTGGGATAACATAAACTGATCCTCACCCCCATTCATGAGGACAGGATCTGGGCCTTGCCCTGACCAGTCAAGGGTAATTTGCAGAGTAGATAACTCTTCTGATTCTGAGATGGATTCCAACGACAATCTGAAACAGACTGCCCTTCACCATAAAATGTTAGAAAATTTAAAATAAATAACACAAGGTTCAAATATTTGCAGGACGTGCTATACTCCTGCTTTTTGTTTTATTAGGGTAATCCTTAGTAGTATGGTTGCCACGTTCCACAATATCTTATCATTGAGGATACTAGGCAGAAGGGCCTTAGATCTGAGCTACCAGGTTGCTTACTCTTATAGGGACAGTATAAAATGAAAACTGTCAAATAATAGCTTTACAAAACATTTATCCCACAGGCCTACTGCTTGTTATAAATGGGACAGGAGTACAGGTTAATAATAAATGTATCAATTATGTAGTACATTTTGAAAACAGTCTACTAATAATTTAAACTATGCAAATGAAAGAAATCTGTGTGAGACCTGGATGCTGGAGGTAATAGGAAGAGAGCCAGCTGGTGACTCTGAAGGAAGACTTTCCTGGGATTTCCTCTGGATGCTTCCCAGGAAGCACTAAGGGGCGGTTTCTAGCACAGGGTCTCTGGTGACTGGCTTGTACTGATACTGCAGGACACTCCTGGCATGAAACCTGCCTTCTGGCATGCCCATGCCCAGGAGGCCACTGTCTGGCTGTCTGTGCTCCCAACTCCTTGGCACTTTTGAGGGTTGGAAGTCAGTGTTGTCACATGGTCTGCCAGTCCTCGCTTTGTGTGGATCCTATCTCTGGGGTTCATCCATGTGGTTCCCATTTCACTGGATGCGCTGAGGACTTCCCACTCTCAGGGAATGCTCTTTCAGTGAAATGTGACAGTTATGCACAAGGCCTTCCTCTATGGGTTGTGGGCAGGAACAGAGTGCATTGTGATGTTCCTTCCTGTGCTGTTGGTATAAGCCATATTTTAAAAATATATGTTTGTTTTAACGTTTATTTCATTTTTATTGGAAGTCAAATACAAACATTTATGGAGGGATAGAGATTTCGATCTCTTCGTTGTTGACCAGCACCCCCCATGCTACTGCAGCAGATGATGCAGAACTGATCTGAAGCCAGGAGCCAAATGTTCTTCCAATTTCCCCATGTGTTTTCAGGATCCCAAGGCTTTGAGCCTTCTTGAATGCTTTCCCAGGGCACAAACAGGGAGTTGAATGGAAAGCAGACATTCTGGATAGAAGCTGCATCATTATGGGATCTGGTAGTGTACAAGCTGAGGACTTAATCACACCAGGATACCACTCCAGGCACTAAGAGATTTCTGTTTTAAGATGAATATTTTATTTGACAAAGTAGATTTACAGAGAGAAGGAGAAGCAGATGGAAATGCCTTCCATTAGCTGTCTCATTCCCCTGATGCCCACAACGGCCTGAGCTGAGCTAATCCAAAATCAGAAGCCAGGAGCTTCATTCAGGTCTCCAAGTGGGTTCAGGCTCTCATGGCTTTGCACCATCCTCAGCTGCTACCGCAGGCCACAAGCAGGGATATAGATGGAAAGTTGAGCATCTGGAATTTTATCTGGCTCCAAAGGGGATCCAAGCCTTTGTAAGGCTAGGATTTAGCCACTGAGCTAATGTGTTGGACCTTGGGCCAGTTGTTGTTGTTGTTATTTTTCTGTAATTTGCATGTGCACTTTCTTTACCATGTGAACTTTCACACTCACTGAACTCCTACACATATCTCTTTAAAAGATAGATTGTTATTGTGATTAAGAAAAAGCAAACACAAACAAAATATAAGATTTATTGGGTTCCCCTCATTTAATACTATGCCTACTGGTAGTGGTTGCATAACAATCTAATTCGTACCTGTGGGCCTGCCGTAATTTACGGCTGCTGGTTTGAATGCTGGCTGTTCCAGTTCTGACCCAGCTGAGTGACAACACACCTAAGAAAGCAGTATCAAATGGCCTAAGCACTTGGGCTCCTGCACTCACATGGGAGACCAGAAGAAGCTCCATGCTCTGGGCTTCAGTTTGGCCTAGCCCTGACTATCAAAGTCATTTGTGTTGTGAACGTATGCATGTAAGATTTCTGATTATGCCTTTCCAACCAGCTTTATGAGAGGGTACACAAATATATAAGTGTATTTATACACAGTATGAATGTATATGTACATCATTCATATCAGCTTTGTATCATAAATATACAGATATACACATTCCAAAATTCAGAAGTGTTGGGAGGACATGGAAGAGATCCCACTTTCTCTTAAGAAACCAATCAGAAGACAAACATTGGAGTTGATGGAGAGAGCACCTAACCTACTGTGACCATGACATCCTGCATATGCATCAGACATTCAATTTTTCCACCCTTTCAATGCTCTCTTCTTATGTGTGGATGAAAGCAAGATAGAAGTGATCAGCCTGGTCACCAGTGTGCAGGTATCATTGGGTTCTCCTGGAGCAGTGACCTGAGGGAAGGCCATGTTGGACGTTTACCAGATGTTTGATGATGATGACAGGACGGGCAGGACAGTAGGTGGAGGTATAGAGAAGCTTAAATAGTGTGTTGTAATGGGCCTGAGAGGAGTGAGTGGTCTCAGAGCTCCCACTGGAAGAACCCTAGGGGAGGGAAAATAGCTCCTATATGGGGAATAGGAGGATAGATGATTTGAGAGCAGCTGGAAGATTTGGGTGCTGGCATCAAGCTCAGTGATATGGGATGGTGGGCAGCAAGGGATGTGTGTGCTGGTGAACAGCCATGACTGATTGGAGCTTGAGGGATTGGCACTGAAGCCCTGGGGACCTGAAAAAGACACATTCTGCAGCGTCATTTCAGTGCCACCAAGACCACATTGTCACAGCACTGGGTGCCACTGTCCTTACCTGTGAGCAGGTTCCCCCCATACACATCTCTTGCTTAACTGCAGCGTAACCTGCTGATCCAGCCCCAGGGACTCTGAGACAGCAAGCCCAGGTATCCAGAACGTTGTTGTCAACTGCCTCTTACTTTTGTAACAGTGCCACAAATCCTCCCCTCTGTCACCTTCTTCCTGACACCTGGCTCATTTTTCATCAATGGCTCTGAAAGAACCTGTTTTCTTTTTTCTGCTGATGATTTATTTATGGGTCCAGCACACTAGTGCAATTTACTTAGCCTCTACCTCTAAATGCTAGGATCCCATATGGGTGCTGAGTTGTGTTTCAGCTGCTGCAGTTGCAACCCATCTCCCTGCTTGGGGCCTGGCAAAGCAGTACATGATGTCACAAAGCAATGAAGCGCTGCACTCATGTGGTAGATGAGGAAGAAACCCCTGGCTCCTGGCTTCAGCATCAGACCAGCCCAATTCTGGCTGTTGTAGCCATATGGGTAAATAATTGGTAGATGGAACAAGTTTCTCTCTATCTCACCTTTTACCTATAAATCAGGCTTTTCATCAAGTAAATAGTAAATATGTATTGCTTTATTATTTTATTTATTTATTTTAATTTTATTTTTAATTATTTTTTGCACATTCATTTATATTTATTGGAAATCCAGATACACAGAAAGGAGGAATGCCAGAGACAAATGTCTCCCATCCATTGACTTATTCCCCAAGTAGCCGCGATGGGTGGATCTCAGTTGACTCAAAGTCAGGAGTGTGGAGCTTCTTCTTGGTCTCTTAAGTGGATACAGGCTCCAAGGCTTTGGGTCATCATCAACTATTTTCCCAAGCCCCCAAAAGAGAGCTGAATGGAAATCAGGGCTGCTTGGACACAAACTAAAACCTATAGAGATCCCAGTGTGCATAAGGAGAGGACTTTATTCCCTATTCTAATTCACTGAGTCTTCTACCTTATCTATTGAGATTTATTTTTAGGGTGAGGCTGATTTACAGAGAGAATAGAAACAAAGAAAAATGTCTCTGCCTACTTGCACGCTCTCCAACTGTTTGAAATGACTGGAATTGAGTAAAACGGAAACCAGAAGCCAGGAGATTCTTCCAAGTCTCACACATAGAAGCAGGGATTCAGTGACTTGGGCCATCCTCTGCTGCTTTCACAGACCACAGGCAGGAAGCTGTATTGCAAATGGAGTAGCTGTGAATTGGCACTCCTATAGGAGGCCAGTGTTGCGGATGGTGGCTTAACCTCTTGTGTTATAGTGTCATTCCTTGAATATATTTTCATGAGTGGGGTGTGTGTTAAGCTAAGCACTTGATATGCATGGAAGTAAAAACAAAAACAAACAAAGAAACAAAAAGATGAAAAAGAAAAAGAAAAAGGAAAAAGAATATAGCAAGGGGGTCAGATGTAAGCTTCCTAAGGAAGAGATTCATGTCTGGTACTGAAATATCTGGTCTGACTCCCTGCTCTGGCTTCTAATGCCAACCCTGGCAACTGCAGCACCTGTGAGGGGATGTCATAGTTCAGGTGACTGGGATCCAGAGAGCCAGGGTGAGTCCTTGATTGAGCACCTGACTCTCAGCTTCAGGCTGGCATGCTCCATGTGTTCTAGACCTTTTGGGTGATTACACAGCTAATGCAAATTTTCCGCTATCCTCACCTTAGCACTAAGCACGTGAAATATCAAGCACCACCATCAAATTCCAGTCTTTCATTTTGCCTTAATATTTATTTAGTTTTATATGCAAAGTCAGTTATACAGAGGAAGAGAGAGAGAGATACTTTCAGTTTTTTGAATCACTTCCAGAGGTGGCCTCAGTGACTGTAGCTGAGCCAATCTGAGCCAGGATTCAGAATCTCTTCTGGATCTCTCCTGTGTCTGCTGCCTCTCAAGGGTTTGCACTGTCCTAGATGGCTTTCCTGGGCCACAAGCATGGAGCTACATGGGAAAAAGGACCACCAGCATTTGAACCAGAAGCTTTATGGATTCCTGGCCTATGCATACCAAGGTCTTCAGCATCTAGATTAGCGTGCCATGACCCGACTTCCAATCCTTAGTCACTATCATTAACTAGACAATTCTGCTTCGTACCTAACCCTATGGTGAACATATGAGATATTATTTTCAGTGTGAATTGATCTACTGCCTTAAAAAATCGAACTGAATTAGCACTAAAATAAAACAGGGTCCAGGTCTGTAACTTCTGACATACTGATCCAAGCTTCTTGCTAATGCACAGCATGGGCAGCATCAGGTGGTTGGCACAAGTCAATGGGCCTCTGCAACCCATGTGGGAAACCAAGATGAAGCCTGGTTTTTAATTTGGTCCTGGCCCAGCTCTGACTGTTCAAGTGTCTGAGGAGTGAACCAGCAAGTGGCAGAATTCTGGCATGTCTCTCCCTCTAACCAGTGGGTAATGTAGGATGTATCAGCCATTGCTGTGACTTTCTCCATTTGTTCTTTGGGTGTTAAGAGTGTATGTAAATATTAGAATAGTAAAATGCTTTGTTAGCATAATATATTCGAATGCTATAATACAATGTTTCTGTTGGGCAGTGTGAGATTCCTTTGTGCTGAAATAGCTGCTACTTTGCTAGATCAGGAGGCTCCTGGGCTTTTCAAGGATTCCAGTTTAGCTATAAACCTGTTCTTTGTTGCCTTGCAAATTTGTGAACCCAACTATAGGCAGGTGAGGGTGTAATTCTTGTCTGTTCCCATGAGCAAGAGGAAGACAAGGATGTGAGAATGGGATGAGCCATAAACATCCTGGGTATGGGAATGGAACAGGCTGCCTGCCCTTGAAGGCCATGAAAATTACCTTGTCTGACGTTATTACTTTGGATGTATTTCCCATCCTTAAAGGGCCTATATGATCTTCTGTCTTGTGCTCATTCGTGGTCTGACCTGCATGCTTCGTTGGCCTAAGGGTGCCAAGTATTATCTGACCCATTCACACTAGTGCAATAAACTCTCTTTGATGTTTGCATTACCAGGAAGACCTTTCTTGTTCTTTAGGGGTTGACTAGCTCTCACCATGACATCTGGGGACTTTAGCCCACTCTCTAATATCTGAGGGCCCATGAGAATCTCCAACCCTTTTAGAGTGACCAAACAGTTGACTGGCATCAGAGTTAAGTATTCCTTGAGGGCTCAGGTTAGCCTCATGGGGAAGCAAGAATCTCCAAGGGGACTAGTGAGGCCCGAGGTACCCTACAGGACTTGATTACCCTGGGGGGGAGAGAGAGGTTCCAAGAACCTCCACAGGACTTGATCACCCTGGAGTGGAATGAGTGGTGCTCCAGGAAAGTGAGTGAAGCTTCAAGGGAGTGAGCAACTATCCAGTGAATAGGCTTCAGGGGAGCAACTGAGGCTTCAGTGATGAGGTTTCAGGGGAGGTCCAGTGACCGCATTGGGACTTGGCCATCCCAAGTAAGAAACATAAGAAAGACTTGCAGGGCAGGAGAAGGATTTCACCCTGGAGGAAGTCATTAAGCTCATTAATCATCCACAGTCCAAGTGCACACCATTTGAAGCACTCCCGATTGAGGATCCAGATCTTGAGAGTGGTGAGTGTGTGGAGGAGTGTGTGAGAAGGCACAGTTCAAGTGAGAGTTGCATTGTTGTGAAACATCGTGGGCTTGCTGTATTGCTGGTTCTAGTGTTCTGCATTTTTCTATCAAGCTTGATTAATTATATTAGGGAAAAATGTGGGGCAGAGTTTAGTCAACCCCAAGCCTCTGCTCAGGAGCCATGTTTCAGATACAGAAGAGGGCTTGTAACATGGGTTTGGAAATCAAGAAGGGTAAGTTGACCACTCTCTGCTTCGTAGAATGGCCTAAGTTCATGGTCAGCTGTCCCCCGGAGGAGTTATATTCCCAAGACCAGTCATAACCAGATTGGGGAGATAAGGACAGCTGGACGAGATGGCATATATTCTCCAATGACAGGATTTAGTAGGGGAACCTCCTAATTGGCTTAGATATTCCCCTTAACATTGCAGAATGTACAAGTCATGCCTACCTCAGTACTCTCAGGCCAAGAGGCTGGAGTAGGAAGAGATTGCTGCTCAAAAGCAGCCAGTTGTCCAGCAAGACCCTGGATTTTATCCTTCCCTAATAGATTTAGATTTTAATGTCAGTCTATGGGGATGTGGGTGTGGGAGTGAGAATCCCCTCCCATATGTAGTCCCACTGCTTGCCCATGATGGCAATTCTTCCTCAGAATGGGCCCCTTGCAAACACGTGCACTTGGGGCTGGCTGCTGCAGAGGGCAACCACAAACTCCTCCTGATGCAGATGACTCCAGAAGCGGCTGTACCCACTCTGCCACCACTGGTAGAGAAGAGGAGTTTGAGTTTGTGACTCCAGAGAAGGGAAGCCTGCGAGTGACCTGATTGTTTGGGTAATTATGTTTCACTGTTGTCTGTGTGCACCATTGGGCAAGAAAGCAGGCCAGAGATGGGGTAAACTTATCAGTACTGGCTCATTCCTCCAGTGACTTCTAAAACTAGAAAACTCAGAACACCGCACCCCCATTTCGAAAGACCTCACAGTGTTAACTGACCTTGTGGAATCTATTATGGACACCCACTGCCCTATCTGTGATGATTGCCAGAAGCTGCTCAAGACACTGTTCACCACTGAAGAGAGCGTATCCATTCTGAAGATAGCCCCCCCCCCAAAAAAAAAAGGCTATCAGAGAGAATAGCCGACCCACAGTCCTCCACAATATCATTGACAATGCCTTCCCCTTGACATGGCTGAATTGAGACTTTGTGGCTGGAAAAGGAAGGTAGGAAGAGTCTCTGAGCCTACCGCCAGACTCTAGTGACAGGACTCAGGCACTGGAGTGAGGACCCATGAATTTGGCCAAGGTAAAAGGTATCAGACAGGGAGGAAAATGAATGTGTGTCCACGTTCCTCAAATACCTATAATGACACTAGTAGGCAATGCATTCCCTTAGATCTTATGGCTGAAGAAAAGCAATTGGAGGTAATTATGACCTTAATACACCAGGCAGCCCCAGATGTCAGAAGAAAACCGTACAAGCAGGAATAGCTGGGAGGAATGAGTATTAGGGATGTAATGAAGATAGCGGAGACAATCTTCAATAGCAGAGAAAGCCTGGAAGAGAAGGCAGGAAGAATCAGAAAGGAAGATCATGAGTTCCAAAGGAGAGAAAAGAGAAAGTACAGAGGGGTAAGAGTTGGACCCAGGCCTCCAAGATCCCAGGAGAATGGAGGGAGTCCCCACTGGAACAGGTCAATTTTAAACAGAAAAATGCTTTCACTCATGCAGCTTAGAACATTGGAGTAATGAATGCTCACTACTGAGAAGGAATCAGAGAGAGAGGGAGGAGGCAGAGGCACTGAACACAGCCCAGGTAATACTAGCGGGTGAAGATTAGGGAAGTCAGTGTGGGCTTGGCTCCAATCCGTGAATCTTTGTTAAAATTCCATGCTCCTGGATAGGTAAAATCAACATCATTAAAATGTCTATACTACCAAAAGCAATGTACACTTTCAATGCAATGCCAATCAAATTGCCCCAAACATTCTTCACGGAACTAGACACAATGATTCAAAAATTCATCTGGAAACACAAAAAACCATGAATAGCTAGAATCATCCTAAAAAACAAGAAGTTAGCAGAGGGAATCACAGTTCCTGACCTCTGGACATGCTATAGAGCAGCCTGGTACTAGCACAAAGATAGAGAGGAAGATCAATGGAATAGAATAGAAGCACCAAAAGGGAACCCACACAGATACAGCCAATTAATCTTTGACAAAAAGACCAATGACAGTCCAAGCAAATGGGAAGGCCTCTTCAGTAAATGTTGTAGGGACAACTGGCTGATAGCCTGCACACACAAAAGGATAGACCCACATCTATCACCATACACTAAGATCCAATCTACATGCATAAAAGACCTAAACCTACATCCAGAAACCTTCAAACTCTTGGAAGAAAATGTTGGAAATACCCTGCAAGACCTAGGATTAGGTCCTGACTTTCTAAGAAGGACGCCAAAAGCAATAGCAGTTAAGAACAGAATAAACAAACGGGAACTCATCAAACTAAGCAGCTTCTGTACAGCAAGGGAAACCATCAGCAAAGTGAAAAAGCAACCCACAGAATGGGAGAAGATCTTCGCACACTATGTAGGAGATAGTGAGCTAATCTCCAGGATATACAAAGAACTCCAAAACAACCAAAAAACAAAAACAAACAAGCCACTCAATTTGGGACCCGGGAAATGGGCAAACATTTCACAAAGGAACAAGCCCAAATGGCAAACAAACATATGAAAAAATGCTCCAGTTCCCTGGCAATAAGTGAAATCCAAATTAAGACATCAATGGCGTACCAACTAACACCAGTAAGATTGGCCCACATAAATAAGAACACCAATGACACTTGTTGGCGAGGATGTGGGGAAAAGGGAACCCTACTCCACTGCTGGTAGAGCTGCAGGTTGGTACAACATTTATGGAAATCAGTCTGGAGAACACTCAAACAACTCAAAATATGCATACCATATGACCCAGCAATAGCACTCCTAGGATTACATCCAAAACACTTGTTTCAGGAAAACCAACATGCATGCCTATGTTCATAGCAGCACAATCAGTAATTGCAAAAACATGGAAGCAACCAAAATGCCCATCAGCAGAAGATTGGCTAAGAAAGCGTTGGTTCATCTACTCCATGGAATACTACTCAGCTATTAAAAAAAATCAAAATGCAGTTCTTTGTGGCTAAATGGGCCCAACTGGAAACTATAATGCTAAGGGAAATGAGTGAATCCCAAAAGGTTAGATACCACATGTTTGCCTTGATTTAACCTGTAATTTTGGTTTGGTTGGTTGTTACTTTTTGAACCTGTCATTGATACTGTCTCAACCCAGGCATTTTGAAGAATTGAACTGGCATTATTTTTAACATATTGTTTACTCCATACTATGTCCATTAATTCCATAACATTGTATATTGATGCTGATGTTTTGTTGGGGCTTTTAACTGACCGGAACTTTACTCTGTTAGCTCTACCTTCAGACCAGAGAAGGTCTCTCCAAGAAGCCACTGAACTTATCTGGACAATAAGATGCTGGACTCTATTCTAGGTATATGCTTGCAATGAAGGAATGTCAACTGAACTTGAACTGTGGTTATGCAGCAAGGTGGAGGAATCCACTATGGGGGGAGGGTTGTGGCAGGGGTGAGGGGAATCCCAGTGCCTAGAAAACTGTATCACATAATACAATGTTAATAACAATTAAAACAAATAAATAAATCTTAAAAAAACAAACAAAAAAAAAACCAATTTTTACCTAAAGACAATGGAAGTCATCCAAAAAATGAGCTCTCACTTCACTCTCAGTTCGACCTAAAAAAAAACCAAAATAATAATAATTTGCATTTTGTAGCACATTGGTCACTCAGTACCATGTCAGTTAACTGCATGGTGCTCTAAAATGTTGTTGATGTTATGTTGTGGTTTCTCATTGGAGGGGATGGTATTGTGTCAGCTCTACTTTCAGACAAGTGATGGTCTCTCCAGGAAACTATTGAATTCATCTGACAATGCATGTGATATGCTCGCAGCAAAGGAATCATGACTGGATATGAACTGCTCTACTGCAAAAATCTGGAGGAATTCATCATGGATTGAGGACAAGGGTAGAGTTTGGGAGATTCCCAGAGCCTATGAAACTGTGTCATGAAAAGAATATTTAAAAATTATAATAAAATTTTAAAAAATAGACAGAGGAAATAAGTCAATCAACCACTCCAGCTATGTGTTGGCACTGAAAATCTAGGCAAACACAAACTCTGAAGTGGACTATGTCAACCAGTGGAGTTGTCAGAGATCTCATCATGGGTGGAAAAGTGAGATGGGCAGCAATTAATAACTGCAGAATTCTGACTTGAGTCCTAACTCTCATTCTTAATGACCCTCAGGATCACCCCAAAAATCCCCTCAAAACAAACAAACAAAAAACTAGAGTAGACAGAGAACAGCAAGGAAAGCTTAGAAAGAGACAGGAAATGGTCAGTGGGGATGCACTTATAACTCACTGGGTAGGACACGAACATTAGTTACTACTCACTAGGGTATTGAAGATTTCTCTGCACACCCCTCCTGAAACTCTTCACCTAAAGGGTTGACATATGTTTTGTTAGAGCTATAGAGTTAGACTACCTGAAAAACAGCTAGGTTCAGCAAAATCAGACTTCAACACTATAAACCTCAAAACTTTAAAAGAAAATAGACGCGAGACAGCTGATTAGTAATCTATAACCATTTTAAAGTGTATAGAAACAATTTATACATAAAGTAATAATTGAAATGTCAATGTAGAAGTTACAGGATGTGGTTCAGACTTGCATTCTTTCTCTCTCTCTCTCTTTCTTTTGAAATATTGGTTACTGAATATCATGCTAACTAATTCCATAATGTTCTAAAATGTTACTTCTGTTATGTCAAGCCTTTGGAATGATCAGGATGATACTCTGCCGCCTCTACATTCAGACCAGAGATGGTCTCCCGAAAAAACCAATAAACTCATCTGGAGTATAATATGCAGCACTTTACATTTGGTACATGCTTGCAATGAAAGAATCTCAACTGAATTTGTACTGTGGTAATGCAACAAGGTGGAGAAATCTACCATTCGGGGTTAAGGTTTGGGTCAGTAATGCCAGTGCCTATAAAACTGTGTCACATAATGCAATATAATCAATCAAAAATAAATAAATAAATACACTAAAAGATGTGGTATAGATTGGGCTTTTTGAAATCTTTTCACACACATGGTGAATATAAATATATATTTATAGTTATACCTATATGAGTAAGAAAACTTTATTTTAAAGTCATTTCTCATTTTTAAATCATGTGTCATATACTTATATTCCTTCCTAAAAGTACAATGGGTCCTCCAGCCACATATTCTATGGCCCTGATAAAAATTTAGCATTGTTATAATTTCTATGCTCATTGTGACATTTAATACATCTCTTGAATTCAATTTTTCACTTTAGCTGAATTCTTATGAGGTTTTGACAAGGCAAACAAATTGAAATTTGTAACCTTCTCTAACTTAAGATTTCATTTTTTTTCATTTTAGAGAATTCTCTCTATGATTTATCTTATTCGAAAGGCACACATTTAAATATTAAATATAGGTATTTCCTCTTTGATTTCTCTCCTGCAATGTTCTCATTTATTCTGTTTCACTTTTTTACTTTTTGCTATCTGGCAATAAAATTTCATTTCTTTCTCATTTTAATTTGTAAAGAATTGATTCATCAGGATTAGCAAAGGTACCCATTCACTACAACACAGATCTGCCAATGTGATTTTTTTAGAGAAAATAGATTTCACAACTCATGGGTGCAATCATAATGCTACAATTAATGGCTTAGAAAATGAAAATGAGATCAATACCACTGCCAGGAGGAATCCAAGTGAGGGGTATAACCTCGCTCTCATAGAAAGTAACACATGCACAGTCTCCAGAATTCAAGGAAACAGGATCCACTAATTCCAAGGTTCAAAGGAATAGTCCTACCTCAGAGACCTGCCTCCAATAAAACAATTAACACATTGCTCCTAACCTTGCAGAAAGCAGTATACATGGAGAGCTGCTGAACACAAAAAATATGCATTAGTTCAGATGCTGAGATTTCAGAAAATAGCACAAATGTACACACTGACCACCATCACACGCATAGACACTGCCCACCAAAAACCAACCTACATGTGCTTCATTTCAATTGAAAAAAATGCACAGCATGAATTTTGACTTTTCTGCTTCTACCTGGAGTTCAACT
>NW_024465215.1:0-50864 GCF_017591425.1 Ochotona curzoniae | reverse complement strand
GTTTCTTAGAGACTAGATATTGGACATGGGTGACAGGTACCTGGCGATGTGATCCAGCTCTTCTTCATTCTAATCCCCTAGTGTATAGAGCATATTGTTCCTCTCCAATGTAGTGGATTCAGGATTATATGGTTGAAGTTCCAAGGTGCATGGCTTGTAACAACAGTGTCAGCATTTTCAACTGGTTTGTGCACCACAACTGTCTAGACCGCAGCAGGATTGCTGAGGAGGGGGCTCACTGGAAAAATTCTAAGTGCATGTTGGAAGTTCCTGGGCAACTCAACAATGAGCTAATTTCTCCTTTTGCCTAACAGATAATCTACAAGGATATTTGTGTCAAACCTCTGCCATATTACCTTGGGACTCAGGCAGCTGAAGATGAAATGCAGAAACGTGATGAGCAGCTCATGACCTTGGGAAAGAGCTTGTGTGTAGGGACATGGCCCCTTATTTTCTAAAAGATGTACCTGAGGCTTAGTGGAGAAAAACGGGATTCACTACATTTTGGTCAGCCTGGGTATCAGAGTGAAGCTGATGTGGGAGAGAAGTATGATGCAAAATGGCTCACCATTGTGTGTGAACACATACATGTAGGCATGCTTTGTGGCCACCCTCGCAGATACTAAACAAGCTTGAAGTGTCGCTTCACTTTAGTAGACATAGTCCTGGCCATACATGTCAAGTCCATTTTCAGCTCAATACCAGCAAGTTATATGTTTGATTCTTTAAAAATTTCTGTCATCATTGATTCTAGAAATATCCGTGAATATTTAGGTTGTGTCTTGGCCCTTAGACACTTAGGAGTTTAGCTTTTAATAATATATGTCTTTGTATTTTAATATATGTCCATGTATTCTTTCAGTGAACACTAGCAATTGCTCTAGAATAAGAGGAAACTGATTTTAATCTCTCATTAGTGCACTCTTGTGGGAACACTACTGAAGGGTCACATGTGAGGTTTGGATAGCTTTCTATGCAGATCCTTTCCATTTTGATACACATTTAGTGTTGTTCTGAGAGGACATGTGTCCTTATGGATTTATGTGTTTCAGAGAGCTTTTCATTTAGAACGGAATCTGTGGGAAATGTGTAAAAACCCTGAAAATCCTGGTATGGCATATGCAAGCTTGTCTGCCACATCACTGAAGGAAGATACAGACCTCAAGTGCAAGTTGGGAACAGTTGTGTTAACCCAACCTAATACAATACATTCTGTGACATGCATGTTGTGTGTGTTCCAGTGATTCTGCACCAGATTTGGGAAAGAAATGTAGATCAAATCCACATGAAATTCCCTGTTCCAAGCCTGGGATGAGCTATTCTGTACAGTTTTTGGACTAAGACCATTGTCAAGATGGGTTAAGCCTGCCCTCAAATACCAATTCTAGAATAAGTATTTCAAAACACCTTTTGTATTGGAAGCAGAGAGAAAAGAGGAAGCAGGGATATTTGAGTTCTTCTGTGTCGAGTCCAGTTCCTACAACAGAAACCTTGTGATAAAATGCTCCAAATAAGGAATCAGTGATGCTCCTCCTCACATTCAGGCACTGTACTGGATGGCAAGCTCCCTGGCTTGGTGCCTCTGTGACTTTCCTTGGGATTCCAGGGTTGCAGAGATATTGCACGCAAGACACATGCCCTCACAACCAGCTTCTGTGTGTGGCACATAATGTCCTCCCCCTTGGTTTGTAGGGAGCCATTGTACCCTACAGCTCTAGAAGCTATACCCAATACAGGAGCGCTGCCTGGGTCCAACCTGATATGCCACATAATGGCCAGCTGTGCAGAGCCCCTAGACCACCTAAGGCTTCTGCTGCTGCTATTGCAGGCACAACCGCTAACCACAGCTTGCACACATGTGCACCTCTCAACCACTGTGAGCACCATCTAAGCCAGAGGAATCCCCTGTGGACAGTACATTGTTGAAGCTCTGTGTGATTTCATAGACACACACTGTGTTTCCAGTGGCTTTGGAGGGGTGGGGAATGAGAGATATGGAAGGACACCACCTTTGAAGAAAGACATGCCCACACACTGGCAATGAGGAATGTCTCATTAACTGTGTAGGCCACTGGAAATTTCAATTGTCTTCCACCTCCTCTTCCTGCTCCTCCTCCTCTGGCTCCACCTCCTGCACACACCTGGGTCAAGGCACAAAGGCAGGGCAAGGTCCCATGTGGCCCCACAAACCCCAGCTGTGCTCATGCTGCCACGGTACCCAGGCGGGTTATGCAGGGTGGTGAAGTGATCCCAGCTGCCTTGCAAGCTCATGTCTCTGCTGCCATGTCCTCCACAGTCGCATTGCAGACTAATGTGCTCCTGGTAGGCTGCCTCCAGTGTGCAGACACTTATGCTCCGGCTCTCATTCACCTGTACTCTTGCACCTGCATGCGAGCAAAGCCTGAATCTCCACCAACCAAACCAGACCCAGCACACATCTCAGGGTATCTGCATGACAGGCAGCACAGGATTTGGCAAAGCTCCCAGGCGAGTTGGGATGCTGATGGCACAGTTGGATGCTGGTGGCAGAGGTCAACAACACTAGCACCAGAGTAAAGCCCTTGGTGTCTGGCAGAGGAAGAAGTGGGCGAGGGCTGAACCCTGGCTGCAAGAGGGTAGACCTGCCAGTCTTTATGGCAAAGGGAAAGGATTTGCAAGATTCAAGCTTCCCGCCTATTTGCCCTGGCATAAGGGTGCAGAAGACCTCTGCGTGTCTCAGATTATGGGATATCTCTTGTCTGCAAGAGGTCTACTGATACAATGCACCTGGCTTCCCAGCCTCCCGCCCGAGGGAACGCTCATGCTCCAGTCCACAGGTTATTCACCTCACTTCTGGCACAGTTCCCATGAAGCTGACATCTCCCAGCTTGGTATTGAGCCTAGGCTATTGCAGATGATCTGGGCAGAGGGATAGCATGTAAGCCAGAAGGGCCTAAGATCACCTGAGCATCTTTGAAGGAACCTTTGCCTACTGTAAGCATACATCACCAACCCACCTCATTAGCAATGGTTTATGGCCCTTGCCAACCTCTGGCAGCCTCATTCCTGCCTGAGTCCAGCAAAGGCTCTGGAGTCGAGTGAGATGATGCATATTAGGGTTGGCCTCATCTAGGCAATCCTGTTGGTGCCTGGAAAGCCGTCGTGGTTCATCAGCCAATCCAAAAAGCTGGGTGGTCAGGAGCCCAGGTTGGATCAACATCACAGACACAGAATCCCTGTTTTGCACTGAACATGCAGCCCTGTACCCTATGGGAATGGGATCTTAAAAAGGACCCATGACTGGACAAGACACACACCAAATCCACTGTCTATGGCTTCCCTACCATGCAGGCTCTGATCCTTGTAGATCTTGTTGCAGACGTAAGGGTTCAGCTAGAAGCAAAAGCATATCCTGCAGTGCCCCTGGCCACAGCTTAGTTCCTTGACCTGCCAAAGGGAGCACGGTGATCCCACTGTGCCCAGAGGCACATCCTGGCTCTGTCTCCACATCCCTGGCCACACTCTCTTGCTTCCTCCCAGCAAACATCCAGCCCCAGGACCCACTCTCACCACCACCCAACCCCTGCACCAGCAACAACACACACCTACACATCCCCACCTCCAAGCCAATCACATAGCTCAGCACATCTTCATCCTGCTCATTGATGACACTCCTCACCTCAAGTGGTATGTAATCTGCTTGGGGTCAAGGAGACACCCATGGCACTAGTGAACATGGAGCCTGCAGCATGTGTCACACTGCCTTCCCTTCCACAGCCCCATGTGCTGACTAACAGGATGGGCCTCAGCTCACCAGGCCTCTGATTCCAGGCCTTGCCTCCCTTGAGGTACAGCACCAGCAGCCATGCTCAGGATTACAGGGGTTGCATGTTCCACTGCGGACAACCCCAAAGTTCTCCTCTGGGCCACAGTCTGAACTTGCACTTGCCAGGAGCTGCTTTGTTGGTACCACCCCAACTTCCACTCGGCAACAGTGTGCCTCTGGCTGTACCACACCACTGGATCCTCAGCAGCACATTGCCACATTCCCTTCTCCAGGTCTGGCTAACCACAGCCTTGCACACAGTTTGTGGGTAGGGTCCTGCAGGTCTGTCTCAGCTCTCCAGGACCTACTCTTGCTCACAGGGTGCTGCCCGAGCTGAGTGGAGCTGAGGCTAGCCAAGACCACTCGTGCTGCAGGCTGCTCAGCCCCACACCATGCACAGCCCAACAACCAAGCCATTCAGACTGCTGGATGGGTTTATCCAGGTGGTTAGAGCCTGGCTTCTGGCTCCCTACCACAGTGGAAGTGAATGATCCAGTCAGAGCCTTGGCCAGAGCTAAGACTCTGGGGGACTCGGCTCTCCTCCTGCCACCTCCCACACTTCCCAACAGTCCCATCTCTCTCTCTGCCTCTCTCTGTGTCTCTCCCTTTGTCTCTATCTTTGTCTCACACACATATACACACATACACACACACAGAGTCTGTTACTCTTTTTCTCTGTGTCACACACAATCCCCCATCCCTGCCCTCCTCTACCAGCAGTGCCAGCATTGCACAGCCCCCTCTACCAAGCCAAGCCCAACCTCCAAGCCCCCGTGCCATCGTCATCTTACGACATTATTTGCAACAAACAAGCACAGAGAAATTTCTAAATATATAGCAATATTCAGCCATGATGACATAGTTGACCTAAATAGAGAAATAACTGAGGTAGTTACAGATGAAGGAATTATGTCTATGACCGCATAAAGCAGCTCAGATTAGATGGCTTCAATGGGAGCTTCTACCATAAATTCCAAGACTAATCAATAGTAATTCTTCTCTAGATATTCTAAAGAATGTAAGGCAGAAATCCTCTCAAACTTCTGAGAATTTTGTGCTTAATCCCAAAGCGCATTGATTTGCTTAATCACAAAGCACAATGATACTAGACAGAGAACTATCCCTCATTGAATTCATTGCAAAAATCCTCAGGAAAACACTACTCATCAAATCCCACAGCTCACCGTAAACATCATTATGCAGTGTTTGTTTGATAGTGGAAGGCAGTAAATGTGACGCATGCTATAGCCTATGAAAAAATGAAAGCCATGATAATCTCAGTACACAGAAAAATCATTTTTTTAAGATACAACCTGCAGGCCTGATGTGATAGCATGGTGCTTAATGTCCTTGCCTTGTGCATGTCAGAATCCCATATGGGGGCTGTGCCTAATTCTGGTGGCCCTGTTTTCCACCCAGCTCCCAGCCTGTGTGCTGCAAAAGTAGTCAAGGGTGGCCCAAAGCTTTGGGACCCTGCATCCACATGGGAGACCAGCAGAAGCTCCTGGCTCCTAGCTTCAGATTGGCTCAACTCAAGACATTGTTGTTCATGTGGGGTGCAAATCATTAGATGGAAGAACTTCCTCTATGTCTCTGCTCCTCTCTGTATATCAAACTTTACAACAAAAATATAAACTTTTTAAGAAAGGTACAAATGACCTGTATTCATGTTCAAATCCTAAAGCAAAGTCTACAATGAGGAATGTCTCTTAATATGTTAAAGGATTGCATTTAGCACTCACAGCCCAGCAGTATATTGAATGTGGCCAAGTTTCTAGGGACTTACATTAGGATCCTGAACCAATGAAAAGGTACATTCTCGTTCCTACCATTAAATATAATCCTGGATATTTTAACCAGAGACATTCTATAAGATATAGACATAGGGATGACTACACGATGCCAAAGAGGAAGTCGGAGGAGCACTGGAAGCACATGAAATAGCTACCTACACAAGCAGGAAACTACTACAGAGCAAACAGGAAAATTTATGTAATTTGTAAGTAAGTTATCCCATAAAAGTAAGTAAAGATTTGTCTATACAAGACAATATACACCAATAAGAGACTACTACCAGGGACCACAAAAGTTAATAAACTTTTTATACACAAATGGCACCATGCCAGAGAAAGAACTTGTAAGCTCTATGCAATTTACAAATGAAAAAGCCGTGCTTGTATATTTGTTGTATGAATTCAGAGGTCTTTACTCTCAAGAGCAAGCTACAGATTCAACATGATCCCAGTTGAACTATGCACAGCATCCTTCCACCTTGAAAACTCACTGGGACAAAATCACATGGCACTGAGTACTGCTGAAGGGGGCATAGTGCATACTTGAGAAACAGAAGGACTTAGAGAGAAGAGCAGATTTAATGAGGGTAGCCTGAGTGAACTCTGCCAGCAACTGAAGGAAAATTGGCTCACCCAGCAGTTTTTATTCTCAGAGAAAGATTTCTCACCTTCAGTGCCTACGTGTTTTCAGGGACAACACGAGATTACCACAACACAGGAGGATGGAGAGGTTTAGCATGAAGCTCCAGGCACACAAACTCTTTCAGTTTGTTCTCTCAGTAATGCCCACTTCCAAACACTCTGACACTTTCCACCCTGGGCTCTGTCACAGGGCTTCTCTTTCCTAGTTGCAGACTTTGTCAAGTGGCATCACCTGGGGAGGCTGATGTTCCAAGGCTCCCACTTCACATGCTTCTGGTTTCATCTCAAGCTGCCCGAGTCTTTTTTTTTTTTTTCTTTCTCCTTTAAATGATTTAACTATTTTTCCTGGAATGATAGATCAATAGAGAGATCAATATTTTTTATTGCATTTAATATTATAACAATGTTTTATACGCTCTGATGTGCCCTATTCTCCTCCCCTTGCTTTTCCCCCATGGTGGATTGCTCTACCTTATTGCAATGTTACAGTTCAAATCTAGTCTTGTTTCTTTTAATGCAAGCATGTACCTTGCATAGTGTCCAGTATCTTATTGCACAGCTGAATTCCACAGTTTCTTGAGGAGACCAAATCTTGTCTATAGATATAGCTGGCAGATTATCAATTTGACCAATTAAATGCCATAATATAACATCAACAAACGTTTTCCAACATTACGGGGTTAATTAACAATGTATTACTACATTTCACTGGTACTTTTTTACAAATTGACAGCGTTTCAAGTTACATTACGGCAAACATGTGATATCTAACATTTTGTGATTCATTTATTTCCCTTAGCATGATGGTTTCCAGTTGGGTCCATTTGGCCACAAAGAAATGCATTTCGTTTTCTTAAAGAGCTGAGTGATATTCCATGGAGTAAATAAGCCATAGCTTTCTTATCCAGTCTTCTGCTGATGGGCATTTCTGTTGCTTTCAAGTTTTTGCAATTGTTGATTGTGCTGCAATGAACATGGGGGTGCATGTAGGTTTCTCGTGTAGCAGGTGTTTTGGATATATTCCTAGGAGTGCTAATGCTGGATCATATGATATGCAAATTTTCAGTTGTTTGAATGTTCTCCATACTGATTTCAATAGAACCTGCACCAACCTGCAGCCCCACCAGCAATGGATAAGTGTTCCCTTTTTCCACAACCACACCAGCAAGTGTGGTTGGCGGTTGTTTGCATATGAGCCATTCTTACTGGTGTTAGGTCTTACTGCATTGATGTCTTAATTTGAATTTCCCTTATTGCCAATGAACTTGAGTAGTTTTTCGCATGTTTGTTTGTCATTTGGGTTTGTTCCTTTGTGAAATGTCTGCCCATTTCCTGTTGCCGATTTTCTGAGTGGTTTTTTTGCTTTGGTGTTTTGGTTGTTCTGGAGATTAGCCCCCATCAACCATGTAGTGTGCAAAATCTTATCCCATTATGTGAGTTTTTTTGTTTGTTTGTTTATTTGTTTGTTTGTTGATTGTTTCCCTTGCTGTGCAGTAGCTTTTTAGTTTGATATAGTAACAATTGTTTATTTTGGTCTTGAGTACTATTGATTTTGGCTTTCTATTTAGAAAGTCCAAGGCCTACACCTAGCTCTTGCCAAGTGTTTCCTACATTTTCTTCCAGCAGTTTGAAGGTTTTTGGGTGTAGGTTTAGGTCCTTTATCCTTTTTGATTTGATCTTAGTGTATAGTGAGAAATGCACATCTATTTTCTACAGGCTATCAGTCAGTTGCCCCAACATCATTTATTGAAGAGACCTACTCATTTATACAGGTTGTTGTCTGCTTTTTTTTTTTGTCAAAGATTAATCAGCTGTATCTGTGTGGGTTCCCATCTGTTGTTTCTATTCTGCTCCATTGGTCCTCCTCTCTGTCTCTGTGCCTGTACCAAGCTGTTTTGACGACAACCTCTCTGTAGTATGTCCAGAGGTCCGCAGCTGTGATCTCCCCTGTTAACTGCCTATTCCTCAGGATGTTTCTGTCTATTTGTGGTTTTTGGTGTTTCCAGATCAATCTATGTATCATATTTTTTTAGTTCTATGACCAATGTCTTGGGTACATTGTTTGGGATAACATTGAATGTGTATATTGCTTTTGGTAGTATGGATATCTTGACGATATTGATTTTACCTATCCAGGAGCCTGAGATGTTTCTCCATCTTTTGAAGTCCTCCTCAATTTTTTTTCTTAAGCTTACTGTGGTTGTCTTCAAAAAGGTCTCCTATGTTTTTGGTGAGTTTAATTCCTAGGTACCTAATACTCTTCTGTGTTATTTTGCATGATATGGTATTACCAAGATCTTTTTCCATCTTGGGGGCTGTTTGCATGCAATACGGCTGTTGTTTTTGTTCACTTATTTTGTACCCTGCCACCCTACCACACTCTTTTATAAGTTTTAGCAGTCTCTGTTTTGCGTCTCTAGGAATTCTAGGAAAACGATCATGTCAACTGCGAATAGTGAGAGCTTGGCTTTATTCATGTTCCATTTGGATTCCTTTGATTTCTTTCTCTTGTCTTATGGCTTCCACGAGTACCTCCAGGACTATGTTCAATAGTAGTGGTGATAGCAGACATCCTTGTCTTGTTCCAGATCTCAGTGGGAAGGGTTCCAGTTTTGCTCCATTCAGTCTGAGGCTGGCATTTGGGTTTTCATAAGTTGCTTTGGTTGTGTTGTGGATTGTTCCTTCTATGTCTACCCTGGCTATGGTTTTCAGCCTGAAGTGGTGCTGGATTTTGTCGAAAGCCTTTTCTGCGTCTCTTGATACTAGTATATGATTTTTGTTCTTCAGTTTTTGGATGTGGTGTATTACGTTTTTGGATTTCGAATGTTGAACCATCTCTGCATGCCAGGAATGAATCCTACTTGATCTGAATGAATGATCTGTCTGATTTTTTTTTTTTTTATTCTATTGGCTAGGATTTCATTGAGAAACTCAGCATCAATGTTCATCAGGGATATCGGTCTGTAGTTTTCCTTGTCTGTTTGTTTTCTTACGTGTTTTCGGATTATGGTGATGTTGGCTTCATAGAATGAGTTTGGAAGTGTTGCTTCCTTTTCTATTTCTTTGAATACTGTGTAGAGGATTGGGTTAGGTCTGCTTGGAATGGTTTGTATAATTCTGGAGTGAAAACGTCTGGGCCTGACTTTTCTTTGTTGGGAGATCTTGGATCACTGAGTTGACCCCTGCTTCAGTTATGGGTTTGTTCAGGTGTTCTGTCGACTTTGAGCTAAGTTTGGGTAGGTGGTGAGAGTCCAAGAACCTTTCCATTTCCTGGTGGTCTTCTAATTTGTTGGAGTATAGTTTATTGTAGCAATTTCTAATTATTTTCTCAATGGTTGCAGTGTCAATTCTTATGTTGCATTTTTCATCCTTGATGCTGTTAATCCTCTTTTTCTCTTGTTTTTTCTTTGTCAGTCATTCCAGTGGGGTGTCTCTTTTGTCTATCTTCTCCAAGAACCAGCTTTTTGATTCATTCATTTTGTGTATACTGTTTTTGGTTTTTTTTATTTTTATTTGGTTTATCTCCTCCCTTGTTTTGATGATTTCTTATTTCCTTTTGTTTGAAGGGTCAATTTGTTGCTGTTTCTCTAATTTCTGGAGGCGGATGTTTAACTCTTGCAATTGTATCTTTCTTGGGCTTTGACATAGTCACCGATTGCTATGAACTTACCATGCAAGACTTCTTTGGCAGTGTCCCAGAAGTTCTGGAATATTGTATTTTACTTTTTGTTGGTTTCCATATATATGTTTTAATCTTGTCCTTTATTTCTTCTCTGACCCACTGCTCATTTAGTTGTTGAGCGTCCAGGTGTTTATGTACTTCCTGGGGCATATTCATTTGTTGATTTCCAGTTTCACTCCATTGTGGTCTGAGAAGGTGCATGGAATGACTGTGATGTTTTTGAAGTTACTGAGGCTTGCTTTGTATCCTA
The DNA here is from genome assembly GCF_017591425.1 of Ochotona curzoniae. NCBI lineage: Eukaryota > Metazoa > Chordata > Mammalia > Lagomorpha > Ochotonidae > Ochotona > Ochotona curzoniae. The sequence goes on along the minus strand of NW_024465215.1, from coordinate 40,692 downwards.
TAATGTGTTAATTCTGGAGAAGGTGCCATGCACTGCTGAAAAAAATGTGTATTCTGTGTCTGAGGGGTGGAGGTTTCTATAAATGTTCACCAAGCCCATTAGTTCCATTGTCTGTCTGAGTTCTACTGTTTCTCTGTTAAGTTTCTGTTTTGATGATCTGTCTATTGCTGTTAACTGGGTTTTGCGGTCCCCCAGGATTCTTGTGTGTTCCCTCTTAATTCTATCAGCAATTGCTTCACGTACTTTGGTAAACCCGTGTTTTTGCTCATAGATGGTAATAATAGTAATCAATTGCAGTTGGAAGGTTCCCTTTAGCAATATGAAGTGTCCATCTCTCTTTTGATGTTTGTCACATTGAAGTCTATGTCATCTGAGATTAGAGCAGCTACTATGGCCTTTTATTCTCTTCTATTGGCATGGAATATCTTTTTCCATCCCTTCACTTTCAGTTTCTTCGCATCTTTTTTGGTTAGATGTGTCTTTTGTAGGCAGCATATGGTTGTATTCTGTTCATTAATCCATTCTGTTAATCTGTGTCTTTTGATTGATGAATTTAGGCCATTTGTGTTTAGTGATAAAATTGAGAGGTTGTGATTTTGAGCTGCCATGTGCATGTGAAAGCGTGCTAGTGTGTGTGTTTGCCTCTATTAGAATCTCTGATTAGTTGACTTTCCTCATATGGTTTTAGTGGGGAGGTCTTCCCATTTGCCATTTTGGTTCCGGTTTTCATTTTTTCTTTCTGGGTTTAGTACCTTACTAAGGAGATTTTGTAGAGCTGGCTTCTTGCTGGCATATTCTTCGAGTTTCTCTTTACAGTGGAATAATTTAATTTCATTTTCAAATACAAACAAAAGCTTTGCTGGGTACATTATTCTTGGTTTGCAGTTGTTTTGTTTCAGGATTTGAAAGGTTTTACTCCATTCTCTCCTTGCCTGCAGTGTTTCTTCTGAGAAATAGGCTGTGATTCTGATTTGTCTTCCTCTGAAAGCAATCTTATCCTTTCTTCTTATTTGCCTTAGGATAGATTCCTTATGTTCACTTGAGGGGAGCATGAGGACCACATGTCTGGGAGAGGGTCTCTTGGGATCAGATCAGTGGGTGGTTCTCGGACCTTCCTGAATTTCTGCTGGATTTATATTTCCAGTGTTCTGGAAGTTCTCCTGTATTATTTCATTGAACGCTCATTTTAAGCCTATCTCTTTTTCCACTCCTTCTGGAAGGCCGATTATTCTGATATTTGATTTTTGAGGTTGTCCTTCATTTCCTGTATGGACCTGTTGGCTTTATTCAGGTTTGTCTCCAAGTGTTTGATGAGCTGCTGACTTTCATTCTCATTGTCTTCCATTTCTGATATTCTGTCCACTGCTGTGTTCATTCTGTTAATTAGGCTTTCAATTTTGTGTTCAAGATTGAGGATTCCCTTTTTGACTTGGTTTATTTCTGCAATGACATGGTTTTTGAATGTCGTGAACTCTTCCTAGTGCTTCTCGCTGTCTGTGATGAATTTCATCACTATTTTCTTAAATTCCTTATCTGATAATTCCTCTATGTCTTCATCTCAGAAATTGAGATTAGTTTTTGGTTATTTTGGGTGGTGGTAGTGCTTGATCTTTCTTCTGTGTCATTACTTTTTCTGATACTAATCCTCATTGTGTTGTTTCTTGTCATTTTGGGATTTTAGACTCTAACTTGCTTGTCCACAGCCGCTGCCCTCAGTGCTGTATCCTGGAGGTGGTATGATCCAGCTACTGCTGAAAGGTATGTTGTTACAAGCATAATACTTCTTGCTGTATTGGAGACACTAGGTGATGTTGGGGTGGGTGTTAGGTTGTTTCATAAGCCTCTGAGATTATATCTCTGCAACCCGATTCTGCTGCACCTAGTTGTTTTGGTGTTTTCTTACATGTACCAACAGGGATAGAGTGTGGATGAGAGACTTTGTAGATTTGGGCTTCTTGTCTTTCCTCTGGGTAGATATAGAGCTTGAGGTTCCACACCCTACTACACTCTCACAAATGTGCTACGCTGCTGGGAAACATGTTGCTGTGGCCTGCTGGCCTGCTTCTCCACCCTGGTCAGGCGACTCTGTTGAGCTGGGTCAGAAAGCTCTGTGGGCCAGGCCCCAATGCGAGGCTACTCTTCCGGTACACTTTCTCAAAGGCACTGCCCCACTGTGAGACACCTTGTCATCTTTCTGCTACGCAGACCTCTGTCCTGGTCAGTTGACTCTGTTGAGTGGTGCCCCACCTGTGGGAAAGGAACTGAGCACAGCTCGGGTTCCCGCCTGAGCTTCCAACTACCTGATGCTCAAAATCCACAGCCCCAAGCTGTGTTAGGAAAGCTCTGTGTGCCCTGGCCCCGTGAGGCTCCATGTTACACTCTCTCAAAGGCACTGACCCACTGTCATGTCCCTACAAGCCAGCTAGCCTGTACATATGTCCACATTATCTGACTGTGAGGAACAGTGCCGCCCCAGCTCTGGAGTTGGAGCTGAGCACAGCATGAGGTTCCGCTGGAGTTTCCATCTGCCTGCTGCTCCAATTCTGTAGCCCCTAGCTGAGTTAGGAAATCTCAGCAGCCTTGACACAGTGAGGCTCCACTCCTTGTTGTACTCTCTCAAAGATGCGTCAATGTTGTAAGGTACACATGGGTGTCCGTGATTAGCCTACACCTCTGCCTGGGTTGGCAGACTCTTTGGTATGGTGCCCCACCTCGCAGGCCTCACCTGCTCAGGTTGAGCACAGCATGAAATTCTGTGGCTAAGCCACAGTTTGGAGCTGAGATTTTGAGACCCAGCCCAAGAGCAAGTCTGCATCCCCTCTGCACTTTCTCAATAGTGCTGACCTATTGAAATGTGTGCTGCTGGGACCCCCTTCCCTGCTTGTCCTCAACCTCTGCAGAGGTTGATGTTCCCTATGTTCAAACCTGTAGCCACCTCTAGGGTTTCCAGGACTCTAGTGGTTTGTGGCTCCAGCTCATGTGGGTACTTGTTTGTGTAGCTGCCTTTGTGTTCCCTGGATCGGCTGAGACTGAATGGGCCTTCCCCCTGCCTGGGACCACAACTCACCAAGTTTTGCACGACATGCTGCCTTTTCTTTTGTTCTTTTTCTGGCTGTCCCTCCAAGCTCTGTTGATATTCTTAGGTCAGTGAGGACCAGTGACCATCCCACTCCTCTCCCTTCAATTGTGTGTCCTGGTTTGTTTCTCTGCTGGATGTGTTGTGCTCTCTCCATGCTCCACCTTTTACCAGCTCTTAGAGGTCAGCCACATTTTTCCCTGCTCCCATCATTCAGTTTAGAGGCACATCGACAGAGGATGACCATAGCCCTGTGCCACAAAGGAGAATCTTGGAACTACCATGGAGACCACATTCGTCTAAGTAGAAAAGGGACCCAGAGTAATGCCTTGACATATTGTTGGGGCTGTCCCTTGTATGAAGTTGTCGCCCTGCTCAGCGATGTCCAAATATGGGCTGCCATACATTCCAGACACTGTCATGCATCTCGATTCCCAGAGTAGTAGTAAGCTGTCACCAAAGGGGTGTGTTGGTGGTGCAAGTGTGTGGGGGTGGGCTTTTGTAGCAGTTTGATTCCATGGATTATAATCCAGCTGCCACAGGGGGTGTGGAGCTCCAGATGACAAAATGCTCGCAGGCATGGAGGTGGATAAGTTGAACAAAATGGCAGGTGACAGCACAGCAACTCTGGTGGAGCTTGAGCTCAGCGTTCACTCTTGCTTCATTCACCTACGTCCATTTAGCAGTGCCTATGTAGGGAGCGTACTGATTGGCTGCCCCTCCGTGACCACAAAGTGTTCTGTGCTTGTACCAGCTGTGCAATCAGCACACGCCTGGTCATAAGTGGCCCCAAATAATATGGCCTCAGCATTCTAGAAATTCCAGGGCAACAGAAAGGCCCCTTTTGTCATGGCACATTAAGCAGGCAGGTGACTCAAGCTCTGCTTTCTGTCATCTTTCCTTCAGTGCCCTTCCACACTCCCGCTACTGCCCCTCCCACCCCGACACATATCCCCACAGGACCTACCAGGGAGGAAATCCAGCCTCCGTGTAAGCAAGCTGTCCGTGAGTGTATGGGGCTTGTTTTTCTTCCGAGTGGGAGTTTGCCAATATGCTGAAAACAGAGTGAAGCCCAGTTGTTTTGCAACACTGTTACTAGGAAAGCATTTATCCTGGTTTGTACTTTCATTGTCATTCACTTTAGAGTCATGTAGACAGAGGATGGTCATAGCCCTGTGATACAAAGAGAGTCCTTGATCTTCTATGGAGACCACATTCGTTCAGGTAGAACAGTGACCCACGAGAATTTTTTCACACTGCTGTGATCTGTGCTGTGTGCGTGTAGGCATGAAATTTTAAAGAGAACCGCTGAGCTTGAGGGTTATTGATAATGTTTTGGTGATTAGGCCATTATATGCACACAGGAGTACAATTAAACCCATGACATTTCTGGAAACCTTTTTATGTACATACTGATTGCCCTGAACTTGGAACCAGACAGATAGCATGCCTTCTCCTCAATGGCTTAATAAGAAATTTACAAAGTAATGGATGTAATAGAAGTGATTACTGAAACTTCTATGGCAATAAATATACCTGCTGATACCTTGCTAATTTTCTTGGAACTTCCTGCTTACAATCATGATATAATACTGAGTTGTGTTTGAGCTATTGCTTATAAGTAGATAAGAACTGAAACCCTGAAAATACATCTTGAGAGTTGTCCAAAGAAACACCCCTCCCCCTTTCTTTTTGATTGCTCCTCTCCCGAAGAATACACAAGGTAAATTTGCAGCATTTGTTGAGATTTTTACAATCGTCAGGGGTAGGTCAGTCATTTGTGTGAAAAAGAAACTCAACCTCAAACTTCCTTATGAACAGCAGGAAATATGTTTCTTATCCCTCACCTATAACTGTCCAGGGTGCACCATAGTGAAAATGTGGATCTAAAGAGTATATGACAAGAGAGAGAAAAATAATTCCAGTACAGCATGTCATTGAGCCAAGAATTTCACTGAGAAATTTCTTTCCCTATTTCTGTATTGGAGACAACTTTTTAAGAGAACATATACATGTAATATTCTCAATAATTTATTTCAACGTAAGGAGAAATACATCAGAATATGGTTGTAGGAAAATTCAAGTTTGGATTCAATTTCAAAATTTTCTATTTCGATTAGATTGCTCTTGCATATCAGTGTAGTTCAGTAATCTTATTCAACTTTGGAAGGTAATTCTGAAAGTTAAGCATTTGTTGTTTAGAATATTCTGTCACAATCATATGGGATATTAATATGCCATCACACAGAAGAAAAATGAGAAAAAATATTTCTCCTGTCAATTTTAAAATCTCCCACATAAACCTGGCCTTGCATATATTGCAAAAGTATAATGTCAAGAAAAACTAAAATTTCAAGAGAATTATTCCATGAAGACAACAACATTCCTTTATAGACCATAGGATGAAATGCACATTTGACTCAGATTACAGAAAAATACCAAGTCTTTTATCATCAATGTGCAAAGGTAAATATGTGGGAAATCCTGGTTAGATAACTTGCTATTCACAAGGGAAATTTCGCAAGAATAAATTGACATCATTCATAACTGTTATTCATAACAGCATTGTAAATTTATGTGTCTAATAATTTCTAATTTGGATGATGAGATTGTCTTCTCCACCAGGTTATTCGGGCTACAGTTTGAATTCTCTTTGTTGTAAAAATCTGCTGAGTCAGCAACATAGTGTCATTCATTCATTCATTCATTCTGTTTCCATATTGGTGATTCCAATGTAAACAAGTTATCATTTATAACATACAAACCTTGGCATGTGGTTTCAGCTGCACATAACCTTATAATGAGTTAAATAACAACCAATGTCGTACTTCGTATGGGTAACACTGAACTACAAAAAAGTGCTTCCTCACAACTCATACTTAATATTCAGAGAGTCAAAGAGCACTGCAAGTAAACAGCTAGATGTACTGAGATTTACTTTTTTAGCAAATTTATAAACTGCTAGAAAATCACCTTTTATTTACAAAATCAGTAATATTGGAGAGCATGACCCATTTTCTGTTTATAATCCCTTTCTCTTCTTTTTAGAAATTTGCACAAGCCATGTAATAAATGCGTTCCTTTTTGTTTGTTGTTGTTGCTGGTGTTGCAGATGTGTTATTTGAGGAACTTATATACACTTGATGTATACACACTCACACTGAATTAATCACACTGAAATATTTTCTTGTATTCTCTCAATTTCTGCTTTCCTTGCATATATGTTAAATATTTATATACCTTACAATATATGATATATAATTAAAATACATATACTCTACAAGCATAATATGTGTTATAATATAACATTTATAATGGTTCCTTTTGAACTATTGTCCATATGAAATTGTCAGGAAATACTTAAACAACAGAGTGATGAACTTATGACTATTTTGGAAGGACCACGCCATTGTAAAGATAGAGGGGAAATCGGGGTGTGGAGTGTGGGTAAGGAGGAAATTAAATCCAAGAACCTATGGCCCTGTATCATATAACAAACAAATCTGAAATTAACAATTTTAAAAACTGTGTATGGAAACAAATTTAACTTGATACAGTTCTGCTGTGTGACTATTGGACTGCCTCTAAGAATACACAAGATGCCAGGGACAGATCCGGTTAAAGTTTTCAACAGTTGACCCCATTTGTGTTCTCCTGCATAGCTGGGACTGATGGGAGAAATGCTCTGTGTGTTCCTCCAAAGGGAAATCAGAGATTTGAATATGCAGTCAGCCCTGCATTTGTTCTGTGGCCTGCCTGCTCAATGCAGACCTGTTGTCCCTGGAGCTGAGCTTCTGTGTGGCACTATTTTACTCTCAAAATATGTGCAACAGGGCCTGGCAGCGTGGCCTAGTGGCTAGTCCTTGCCTCGAATGTGCCAGGATCCCAAATGGGTGCCAGTTCTAATCCTGGCAGCTCCACTTCCCATCCAGCTCCCTGCTTGTGGCCTGGGAAGGCTGTCGAGGATGGCCCAAAACTTTAAGGACCCTTCACCTGCATAGAGGAACCAGAAGAGTTTCCTGGTATCCAGCTTCAGATCAGCAGAGCACCAGTCAAAATACTCACTTGGGGAGTGAATCATCGGACAGAAGATCTTTCTCTCTGTCTCTCCTTCTCTCTATATATCTGACTTTGTAATAAAAACTAAATAAATCTTAAAAAAAAAAATAGGTGCAAAAGCCACAGCTAGGCCAAGCCAAAGACTGGAATCATGGACTCAATTTAGATTTCTCAGGCAGGTGACAGATATCCAGACTCAGGAGCCATCACCTACTGCTTCCCAGTTTATGTGTTAGTAGATATATTGAAGCAGGATCAGAGGGGAAATAATATCCATGCACATAAGGACATCTTCCCTGCTAGGCCGAGTGCATATTCTCTCCTGTTGAATAATAATTGGTTGTATGATGTTAGCACTGTATTACGCTATGCATTATGCTCCACTTGGCATTACTCAACACTGTATAGGAATATGACACAATATCCATAGAAAATGTGAAATAACCTATGGCTCTTCAGGGCCAGGTATGGCATAGGTAAAGCATCATCCACAATCCTAGAATTTCATTTGGGACATGACTGGAGTTTTGGTTCCCCTCTTCTGATCAAGCTCCCTGCTAATGTGGCAAAAGAATATTGCAAGATAACATATGTGCTCTGGCACATACACACATGCAGGAAATCTCAGACAAATCCTGGTTTTTGTAGCAATTTGGGGCTGACTGAACAGATGAGAGACCTGCTTTCCTCTATCCTACCCTAGTTCGTCTATTTCTTCCCACACTCCCTTTCTTCTTACCTACCTTATTTTTTTCCCTCCCTTTCCAGTCCCCAAGTCACTCTTTCTAATATACATAAATGGTTTTAAATTATACACAGATTGGAAAATTTATGACAGCAAAAAAAAAAAAAAAAAACCTTTCAACTCTATTGTCTATGAGATTATATTTCTCTACTCTCACATGGATATGCCAATGTTGGTTGGTGCACCTGTTCACTTGCCTCAAAGCCGAGAAGAGTCTCCATCTTTTTGTTGCCATGAATATGGCTTTTATGGATATGCATGCACATGTTTGAGTATCACAAGCAACTTAGCAAGCACTGTATAACAAAATTTAAGTAAGTTCTCAGGAAACAGTGATCTCATCAGCACATACATTTTAGTCATCTTAGTTTGTGTGAGCACACAGCATAGTATTTATACACACAGAAAAATGCATAAGGATGTGTTTCTCAGAAAGTAAGCATTCTCACTGAGCAATGAAGGAATGTACTGGGCTTGAACTGATTTGGTAATTATGTAGATTTAAAGCAGCTGGAAAACAAGGTAATTCTGCATTTACCTTGGACAAATTCCCAAAATAATTTTGACAGAACCAGATTTTAGTTGTCATATATGTATGTATGTATGCATTTGTATATTTTTTAAAAGATATTTTTATTGGAAAGTCAGTTATACAGAGAGACGGAGTGACAGAGGAGAAGCACATCAGTTCACTGGTTCACTCCCTAAGCAGCTGAAATGGCTCCTGGAAGAGGCGGGAGACTCATTCCAGGTCTCCCACGAACGTTCTGGGTCTCAAGGCTTTCCACTGCCTTACCAGGCTACAAGCAGGGAGCTGGGTGAGAAGAGGGATCACTGGGATAAGAAATGGTGCCCAAATGGGATCCCAGTGCATGCAAGGTGAGTACTTCAGCTGCTAGGCCACTGCAGCTGTCATCCCACACCCATCTTTAATATAAGATTTATTTATTTTTAAATTCAAAAGTCAGATGTACAGACAAGAGGGGACACAGAGAGGAATGGCCTATTTATGTTCTGAGCTTTCACATAATTCCCAGTTATTCATTTACCTTTCTATAATCTCTGGATCAGAGGTGATATAACACTGGGCTGTTAATGATTGGGCTTTTTGATATTTTTTCACACACATTGCTAAAATATATATTTATGTATAAATATTTACACATATTTATACATGAGTATTCAAGAAGTTTGTATATTTAAAGTCCTTCCTCATTTTGAAATCATGCGTCATTTACTTATATTCCTTCCTAAAAGCACAAAGGGTCCTCCAGCCACATGTTCTATGGCCCTGATAAAACATTAACATTGTTATAATTTCCATGGTCATTAAGACATTTAATATATTTCTTGAATTCAATTTGTGTCTTTTGAGGTTTGGCCAAGGTGAACACACTCAAATTTGTAATCTTTTCTAAATTAGGTTTTCCATTTTTCTTTTCTTTTTCTTTTTTTTTTTTCATTTTAGAGAGATTTCTCTGATACTTTATCTTCTTCATTTACATAATCAAGTATTAAATATATATTTCTGTTACATTTCTGTACTGCAATGTTTTCATTTATTCTATTTCACTTTTTTCACCTTTTCCTATCTGGCAATAAAATTTCATTTCTTGTTCATTTTAATTGTAAAGAATTGATTCATCAGGGTTAGCAAAAGTACCCATTCACTGCAACACAGATCTGCCAATGTGATTTTAATAGAGAAAATAGATTTTACAACACATAGGTGCAATCATAATACTACAATTAATGGCTTAGAAGATGAAAATGAGATCAATACCACTGCCAGGAGGAATCCAAGTGAGAGGTATAATCTCACTCTCATAGTAAGTAGTACATGTACAGTCTCCAGAATTCAAGGTAACAGGATCCACTAATTCCAAGGTTCAAAGGGAAAGTCCCTACCTCAGAGCCTTTCCTCCAATAAAACAACTAACACATTGCCCCTAGCCTTTCAGAAAGCAATATACATGGAGAGTTGCTGAATAGAAAAGAATATGCATTAGTTCAGATGCTGAGATTTCATAAAATAGTACACATGTACACTCTGACCACCATCATATGCATAGACACTGCCCACCAAAAACCAACCTACATGTGCTTCAGCTCAATTAAACAAAATACACAATATGAATTTTGAATTTTCAGGACACAACTGCTTCTACCTGGAGTTCAACTATTGAAAGCAAGACTTCATTTGATTCCAGAATGGTCCAGCAGGAATGCGGCATCCTGAAGTTGAAGCTTGACTTGAGCTTGACTCTTGCAGGTCTTATCATTCACTGAGTAGGACACAATTGTGCAAAGACTTGAGTGCGTATAAGCTCAGCTCCACCCAGAACGACAGGACTCAAGGCGGAGGTGACCATGACTGATAGTCATGGCTCCTTCCTCCGCCCTGCACCATCAGTTCCTAGATAGACTGCTTTCATCACAACATCATCAGATAGTCTGTACCACAAGGAACACTGCATGGTGGCAGTGTCACAGGAGTGTCACAGGAGGGCAGCAATTTCTAAAAGCACTTGGGGAAAGCAGGAATAATAGACCAGAGCCCAGCTTTTGCCTTGTCGTGAGAACCCTTCAACCTTGGCCTATGGCACAGGCCCCTTCACTCTGAGCACCTACTTATCTGCTCAGGGTGATAGAGCAGGGACTCTTTGCCATTCAGGGACAATGTTCATTAGCAGGAGAGAGGCCATAGGCCTCACACCTGGTGGGCTGCAAATAGCCCAACCCAGCAGGTCACCAATCACACAGTTGCCCTTTGATCAATGTCTAGCACTGGTCCCAAACTGTTTAATTTGAGAGATGCCAAGCCACATCTTCACAGATGTTCAGCCTAAAACAGTGCCTACACTCACCCAGGCTTCAGTCACCTCAAAGTAACAAAGGCACATACTCTTACGTAGGGCTCATAAACTTCCTGTTTTAGACTCCATTGTTGTTTTATCTGAGGCACCAAATTTTATACACCTGTTGGGAAGGCCATTATTCTTCAGTATATACTTGGAGATGTGCAAATTTTCATGCTTGTCACCATCCCCACCCCAAGCAGCCCAGAATTCCAGCACTCTATTAACTGCCAGTCTGCCCCTCATTCTGGTTGCCATGACGATGCACCTCTCTTTGTTGAGACAGCAGATGTCCATAGCTGTAGGAAACCAGTGAGCGTGGAGCCTGCCTCTTGATCACTATCCTGCAGGTGCCACAGCCCATGGCTGGGTTCCTGGTTATTGGGCCTGGATCACAGCAAGGCCCTGCCTCTTCCTTCTCTCGGAATTCTGGTCTGATGATGTTGGAGAGTGGGCTAGAGCCCCCAGGCATCAAGGTGTGAGTTCGTCATCCTCCAGAGAATGAGAGATCTCACTGGCAATGCGCACAGCAAGCAGAGTTTATTGCCTCAGCACGCTGGTGTCACATTAAACTTGGGACACACCTGTCTACCAGGCAGGGCTGTTGGGCCCTGAACAGCCCAAGACAGCAGCTTATATAGGCACTTTTGGGCTAGCAAATACATCAAAAGTAACATTCTTAAGTATGTTAATTTTTTATTGCATTCAAACACAGGAAGCCTGTTACATTCCCATGCCCAGTATCTTTATGTCTTATTCCATTCTCACACACTTATCTTCCTCCTGTTACAGGGACCTTGGACGAATCGTGCCATTACCTACTTGTACTGTGTTTACAAAGTTGCAGGATATCAAAGAACAGATTTTTCACTAAAGGGGGATCCTCTCATAGTCCAGGTGCCTACTCATCTGACAACGTAGCAGTTTTTCAGCACCAAGGAAACTCAACTGCCCAACCAAAACATCCTGTCCTAGCGTGCTAATACACTATCATAGCATTTACTGATACTCCAACCATGAGAGACTCTTAGGAGTTGAGTGGGATACAGGAATCACGTGTGTCGAGGTTCCAGCCAAAGCAAGCTTTTAAACACCTAGGTTCAACATTGGGAAATCTGGAGGTGAGGGCCTCAACCACACAGTTATTTTGGTAAGATAGGCACAGGAGGCCAGAACAGACTTTAACATTGGCATAGTGGACACCTGCATCGAGATAAGTTGGAATGACTGAAACCATGTTCCTCTGTGGTGACTGTGATTGCACAATAACCTGCATGTCATCTAACAGTCGAAGATGCCTTGCAAGAAATTTCCATGCAGCATTCCAAGGAATAGCTGGTAAAGATTGGCAACTGAAGTGGAAATATCACATGCAGGTTTCATTACCTATGCAGCATCAGCCTTTTTTTTTTTTTACCCCCGTGTATTTCACCTCTCTTGTCCCACCCGTTCAGGAATGAATATAGACAAGAATTTTTGTGTTCTGCCTATGCAGACCTCTCACTTATACTCAATCATCCCAGCCAATCCTGCTTTTGGTGGTTTGGATGGCTTCGCCATTTAGTTATCCTTCTAGCTTTATCCAGAGGAAGTGAAGATTTTGCTTTAATCTACCTCTGAGAATCCACTCAACTGGCTTTCTTCTGAGTTCTGGCAGTCAGCCTTTCTTCTGAGTGCTGACAGTCAGAGCCCCTGAATAACAGTGATGCTTTTGAGAATAGAGACCTCGCAATTAAAGTGAGGGCCAGGAGTGATAAGCAGCAACAGAAAAACATTCTTAGTATCAGACTCAGCAATATTTGATTAACACCTTTCATTATCTTGAAAACAGTGCCTATTAGAGGCTGCTGACATGAGATTCTAGAACTGCAACTGTGATATTAAGTAGACAAAAGGTGGAAAATGTATGAACACTTGACAGTTAACATGGAATAGCTAATTCAAAGATGGAAGTACAACCAACTTTGTACATAAGTGCTTTGTTTATGTTTTTGAAGTCAGAGTAAGAGATATAAAGAGACAGAGAGATCTACCCATACATTCACTCCCCAGTCAGTGAAGCTGAACCTGGTTAACCTCAGAAAATGGAAGCTTTGATGTGGTTAGAACAATCCCAAGCATTAAGACCATTACCTGCTGCTTCCCCAATTGCACTGGCAGGATAGGAACTGAAATTGTCTGGTGGAACTGAAACCAGTGCTCAGGAATGGGATTGCTGATGTTGTGGACAACTTAAGGTGTTGAACAATACTTCATCCGAAGCGTTGCCTTTGTTTCTTCCTGGTTACTAAGCTCAATTTGTTTATTAACTCTCACAGGTTGTTGATGGAATATCCAGGGTTTTCCATTTGTAAGCTCATGCCAAATATAAATATAGACAACATATTGCTTCATTTTAAAATTGAATATGTTATTTATTTGCCTCATTGTTCTGTCTAGAAAAAGTTGCAGATGAAATAAATGTAGTAAGTATGCAAAAATGATGCCTTATTCCTGATCTTAGGGAAAAGGTTTTCGATTTTTAAAAACTAAGTATGCAATTAACTACAGATTTTTGCATAAGAGTTTTATTTTATTTTGAGGAAATCTCCTTCTATTCTTAATGTGTTCATCGCTTTCATTCTGAAAATCAACTTAGCTTATTTTATTAAATATAATAGGCATAAGTAACAGCAGAGGTAGAAATGAAGGATTTCTTTTTGATGCGGGGTCTGTTTTAAAGAAAAAAAAAATCTTCAACACATAAGCATACATCTAAATGATAATTAAAAGATGTTTTCATTTTTTTTTCTTTTTTTATTGTTAGTAACATTGTATTATGTGATACAGTTTTATAGATGCTGGGATTCCCCCCACTCCTCCCACAACCCTCAATCCATAATGGAAAATAAAAACACTACAACCTTACTTACCAATCATTGTATGAAAAATATTTCTAATAATAAAAATGAACATGTGATTTAGCATTTCCAAAAAAAAAAAAAGATGTTTTCATGTCACTTCTGGATCACAGGTTAGAATAACTACTCTCTGATTGGAAAATATTTTCTGCTAAGAGTTTGAAAGGCTTTGAAATATTTGTCAATCCTTTTTTGTCAGTTTCTGGTCAAGCCTGCTCAGAAGACCCGCAAAATAAAACACACCAGATAGCAGAAGGTGAGTAGCTCTTTGATCCCATTCACTAAAAAATATTAATTACAATAAAAAATAAAAAATAAGAAATAATCCTGTAAGTCCCTCACAACTAAGAGAAGAAAGGACACCAAATATTCGCTCTTTTCTTCCTCTCATGATCTTTCATAATAGCTGACATGATCAGAAACTGTAAATCAGCAAGCCAAATTATCACTACTTCTTGTTTTGTTTTCATAGTGTTTCAGACTCTTTTGTAAAGGTTTAACATCACACAGACATTGAAACCTTCCAACAACCCTATGAATCTTTTATTAAAAGAACTCATTTAAAAGATGAGGAATGTGAAGTATAGGAATGTGAAGTGTTTAGGGAATTGAGTAAAAGCAGAGAAACTCTCCAAGGTCCTAGTGGCTGAATCCTCACCTTGCACACTCCAGGGTCCATATGGAAGCCAACTCATTTCCATGTTGTTCCACTTCCTATCCAGTTCCCTGCTTATGGCTGGAAAAGTATTGGAAGATGGCCCAAAGCCTCAGGACCCTGCCCTCACATGGGAGACTTTGAGGAGGCTCGTAATTTGGGCTTCAGAGCAGCTTGGCTCTGGCTGTTGCTGTCACTTGGAGAATGACCCATTGGATTGAGGATGTTTGTCTCTCCTTCTCTCTGGAAATCTTCCTATGAACAAACATAGAATCTTAAGAGAGAGGGAGAACCCTCAAGCCTTGAGACTTTGGGTTTAATCATCAGAATTTATCAAATAAGCAATGACTTAAGTTTCCCTTTGTGCTCATTCATAATTTAAACAGAATTGCACGTTAAACTCATGTCCTCATCTTTGAAGACAAAACTACATCCTCTTTCTCTGGGCAATGCATAGGTAGTCTTGCTAGTGTTTGGAGTTATTTATTTTCTATTTCCTAAGCAATGCACCATGAGTTTTTATGTGTCCAGGGGATTACAAATACTTCTAAAATTTTGGCACAATTTGGGTCATTAAGAACTTCTCCAAGTTTTCTGAAACATTCATTCAGCATTTTCTGATGAAACAGACAAAGCCTGTCCAAGGAATTCTAAGCATTCTTCTTTTGTTTTTGTTTGTTTGTTTGTTTTTGCATTGGGATTCAGCTATGAGAGCATGGTAAATTGTAACAGCAGTATTAGAAAAATTAAACTCACAATAATGAGTATATAATATCTAAAATATATGTATGCATATTTACAGATCAAGAAGAGTACTTATGGAGAGGTGGATGAGAGTACACCTGGATTCAAGCAAATTGATATAGGCACCAGCTCATCCAATCCCCAAATCAAATATTCTCTGAATGAATAATATCATTTTCAGCTTTTATCACCATCTTTCTTTTTGAACAATCATCTGATTTCACCTCTTCTCACCTGTGCAGAGAAAGTGGAAAACATCTGGAGGAAAATAGCCCCAAATACACGAGAAATACAGACACTGCTTTTCCTTCAGTATTCAAACACCTCAGACATTTCCCATGTTTGCTAATACATTAAAGAATGCCATGCACCTGAAAACACTTAGGAATCCCAAAGGATAACTAAACTGATTAGTGAGTTTCAAAGTAAAAATATTACTTTGTCATTAAAGTGAAAGCCAAACGGGCCTTCATATAATGCAATGAGTGTGAAGGAATCATCAGGAACAGCAAGTTTACTAGACACAACTGCCTTAAAGAAAGGCAGGAAAGTAGGGATTCATCCTAAGAATCAAACATCTCAGAAGAGCACTCTACAAAAATCTTTCGTAAGAACGATAATTTCAGGAGTTGTCTCTCCAGGCCCACAAGGAAGCCCAAGGAGGGTGAGGGTTGATGAGGATGGTAAAGCTGTGAGAGGTGCAATTGCATGCTTGGGTCACACTCAACACAAAACGAATAGAGCCTCTAGAAACATGATTACATTTTAAGCTTGTTGGGGGCTGATCCACAAAACAAAATGGGATAAGGTTACTTAGGCTATATGCAAAAACTTTATAGAGAGGAAGTCAGTTTTCCTTGCAGTTTCCCATGGCAGAGTACCTGAGTTCAACCCTCTGACTCTACCATATTTTAATATACAACTTAGTGTTGCTTGGTGATGAGACAAGTGATTCAGATCTTACCACCCTCCTGGGAGAACTGGATAAAGCTTTCTGATCTGAGAATAGATTGCTTGCTAACAAGGTCACTTAAACAGTGAACTTCCACACCCCCTTCTGCCATCCGTGTTCTCTGCCTCAACCGATGTGTCAATCTCTATATGTGTCTTTCTTTGTCTTTTAAATAAACAGCTGTTCCAAAGTCAGGAGAAATGAATGAAAACCAGAGATTTTTCATGAAAAAAAATATCCATACAGTTTTCCTTGTCTTGAAAGCCCTTTCTTTTTCTAAAACATGAATCACAAAATTATTGATAACTTCACTGACTTAGTTTTTCCATCTCAGTACTCAGAAGAAAGGATGAGAATAAAGAATTTCAGATGTACAACTTACAAGAAAGAAAGGGTCAGACATACCAAGAGTTTAATGAGTCTGAGAATTGTGGGGCTCAGGGGCAAAGAGATCACACTCTTGCACTGCAATGGCTGGTGCTGAGCCAGTCCAAGGTTAGGAGCATCTTCCTGGTCTCCCACATGGGTGCAGGGTCTCAATACCTTGGCCTGTCTCTACTGCTTTCCCACGCCACAAGCTGTGAGCTGGATCGGAAACAGAGCTGCTAGTATTAGAAATGATGTCCATATTCATCCTGTCGTGTTTATAGTGAGGACTTCAGTCACCAGGCTACTGTCCCAAACTCTGTTAAGCCATCACACCAGAACCCTCCTCTGACATTTTTCAGATATTTACTAGCATTTCTATGTATGCACACTCAATTCTAATGTCAGCATACATTAGATATTAATGTCAAATATTTAAACAGTTGCAGTTGTATCTTAAAAAGCATAGACAGTTATATAAGTAAAACTTACAAGGCTCATTTTTCAACAAGCTGAATCCTTTAAGTATTTTATCCCAGCTTTTTCTTTCCATTGCATGATAGCCATACTTCTGTAGGACAAAATGTTCTACAAGCTATTCTCTTCCTTAATAATCTGCTAATTTTCTTGATTTCCAAATGGAAACATTCTCTAAATAAAAGCATACCGAATTTTAAATGCAATTGCTTTAAGCAATTTTTAAGCATTTCTTTCAATTTGTGGAAACACATTTTAGCACAACCTGCCTTAAAACTGGGAACGAGAAGTTTTTCAAATAACCTTATTCTAGCTGATTTGGGAATTCTCCCTCCTCAAAAGAAGGCAGATAAGAATCACAATGAGTACCTGAAGGAATCCAGTGTTCTAAATTCCTTACTAAGGGCAGACTCCTAGCATGCTCCTTCCTTTTCCATGGCTGGTAGGCCTGCAGCTTCTCCTTAGCTTCTGTTTATTTGAAGTCCAGAGAGGTGAAAATCTTCAATTTGGCTGTTGTCTTAAGAGAGTACCTAGGAATTTATTAGTTATCAATAAGATGAAAATTAGTGTAAAGGTGATGTTAAAATACTGTTGTTCTTCAATAGGAATCAGATTTCAGTTCCATTTTCTTAAAGGCAAAATTCAGAAATTATACATATGACAACCAATTACACTATACATTTCAAAAGATTTAGTTGTTTTCCTGTAAGGCAAAAATCTCACATACTTCTTTGTAAATAAGAACACAAGTAATTTATAATCAGGGCCAATTTCATGATTAGGAAACATTTTGACCAATGAACATAAAAGCTCATTTACTTTAATAGCTTATACAATGCAACAAATTTAACCTTATTTTTATAATATTGTGAGATTATAATCCAAGTTATTTTAAATGACAATTATATTATCCAAATTCTGTCTCAATCTTTGAGAGTTCTAGGGATCCTACAACTTTCAAAGTCTTGAGACCTGGTTTCAAACTCTGAAGATTTTAGAAGTGTAAATTTGTTAAAGAAAAAGTACATTTATCATTTAACTGAACATGTTAACGGATACTGTATTTTAGACCTGATCAGTGTCAGGACAACACTGTAAATTGAAGACTAAGCAGCAATAAAACAGTATATGAACTTTTCCTCAGAGGAGAAGGTGAGTCTGGTCTGGCCAAGTCCTTTTAGATAGGTTAAACCTCATTAAAAATTTTTTATCAGGAAAGAGAAAAAGGAGTTAGTCATGATCCATCCCATCTCGTCTGTCAGTCAGGCATACACGCACCCAATTCTCAACAAGGACAATAACTTAACAATTCAAGAAAAATATGTAACTGGAAAAAGAGTATTAAAACAAAGTCTAGTTTTTCTCCAGACTAAAATAGAACACCAACAATAATGAATAAATAAACATATGCACAATCTCAACACATCAGAACAGAGAGACATTTAACTCTCAAACATTTTGCACCTTCCGAATTTTTCTTTGACATATTTTAACGTGGAAATGTGTATAAAGCAAGTCATAGGTTCATCTCATGCTTTGAGTTAAATTAACAGTGGATTTGGACCAGTTTATATCAGATTGCATATATATACATATATATACATACATTTATATATATATATATATATATAAAAACTCTTAAATCAAGTTGCAGAATATGTTTCCTTTTCTTTTTTTTTCCAGCTTCTTATGGATGTTAAATCACTTATTTCTTAGTCTGCCCCTCTCAGCTTGGGCTGAGGGCTATGAGGTAAAGTTAGAGAAATTTAGATACTGAGGGTGAGAGTGTGGTTAAGTCAAGAAAAACTGGAAATGCAGGTTAGAACAAAGGTTAAAATGGTTACAATGGAGAGTACTATCCCATGTGTGTACTATCCCATGAGGAGAGCAAATGGAGACCTTCAGAGAGAGGAAGATGGGTCTGTCCTTGCAGCAAAGTTTCGGCCTGGATCATGAGGGATGAAAGGATTATCATTCAATCTTATGTATGCCTGAGCTAATTCTGGGAGCAAATTTACAACATAAAGGCTATCAGATAATAGATTAAAGAATTCTTTCACTTTTGAGAGTGAAGTTTTGCTAAAACTACAGCAAATAGTTCCAAACACTGTGTTGATTCTTGGCATGGGTAGGTCAAAATATGTCTTATAGACATGATCAGATAGAAAAACCTCTGCTGTAGCCCCTTCTCTTCCTCCATCTTCATGATTTGATAGTACAAGGCAGGATTCTCCCATTCCAAGAGATTGAAGAAGGTGACTCACTTCTATGGCCCATAATGGCAGCCAATCATGCCGAGATAACCTTCAAGGAAGCTTGCCAGCCTGTTGATCTTTCTCAAACTCACTCATAATTACTCATTCAATCAGGGACAACAGGCTTTGCTGTCTCAAAGTCTTAACACCTAAAGGCTAGCTCTTTGACCTCCTGAATTAGATCTGCCAGTTGATCAAGACAAATATAAACTCTGGGTGCCCCTTCAATGCATAAATGTACCCACTGGAAGGGACTATCCTCCCGGACAAGGGCAGCTATAAGCTCGGGAGAATTTGAAAATGTCCACAGTTGTAACTCTTTCTTAGGACAATAATGAAAAAGTAGCCTTGCATAGGGCCTTTTGAGTCTCCTGTAAGGCTTGTGCATGAGGGAAACTCGTCTCCTAGCATTTTGCCTTTTCAAATAATGGCAGTAATTGCCCTGTCGACATGGGTAGTCAAGGGCATAGCCAATGACCTCTCCAAGAAGCTTTTGAAATTCTACTGGTGAATATTGTTCCTTATTGCTTAGCTGGGATTTCAAGGGGGAGGCATTTTCAAAACATAATTCTGTCCCTAAAATTGTAGAAAGAGAGGGGTTTATTTGCACCTTCTCTGAGGAGACATTCATGTTAGCTCTGTCTTAAAGCTCTTTTACCTTTTCCCAGACTACTTGCAATTCCTGAGTTGTACGGGCTCCCAAAATATTATTCAAACTGCCGGGATACAGGGTTGTTGAGAAAGACCCCAAAGACTAGTCTCCCCCCAGGGTGAGTGAGACTCATTTCTGCCACAGCTTTCTCAGGTCCCCTGCATTCCAGGGATAACACACTGCCACTGGGTGGTTCCCTTCAGGGTTAACACCAATGGAAGATCCTGAACTGGCTAGTGGAGACCCACCAGAAGTCTTGCACCTGGAGCTCTGTGCTCTGGACTCCCCTTGACCTTAGGGGTGGTTTCCTGCCCTCTAAGCTTCCCAGAAGCTCTTGTCAGTGTGGCTGAGGTGGGCCAGGACCAGTGTTTTGGGCGTCAGTTTTGCTCTTTTTCCATTCCCAAGTATCACGTACAAGTAAATTAACCAATGTTACCCACAGTGCCAATGTGACCACAGTCCCTCAGGCCTTGACTGCCTAAGTATCTGGGATTTAAAACCCTCAGGACTTTAGCATGTATTTTAGCACCCTAAGTGTGGGATCATCAATTTCCCCTCCTTTATTGCCCATGGCTAAAGAAAGAGAGCAGGGAGGAGAGTGCTCAGAATATCCAGTCAGGCCGTTGGGCCCAGACAATCCACTACAGAGTTCCAGGTGACACCGAACCTTTGCCTCAGCCAGAAACGGTTAGTCCTCTGACAGGATCACCCCAGAGTCAAGCATCCACAGCTGTCCCTAAAGCAGAAGAAGAGAGATAAGAGAGGCACTAGGATACCCAGTTGGGCTGTCTGGCCCAGGGGATCCCCAGCAGAGTTTCAGGTAATGCCAAAGTGTTGCCTTGGCCAGAAACTGTCAGTTCTCAAACAGGTTCACCCTAGATTCAGGCATCCATGGCCAGCTCCCACTGCAAAAGAAGAGAGAATAGGAAAGAAGCCAATTGGGCACCTAACGGCTCCCTTCCCTTACAACCTCTCAGGGGATTTGACCATAGCTATACCACGGTTGGGTGCTGCCCATGATTGTACAGAGCTGTGGGGTGCCTAGGGTCACTTCTGCAGGATATACTCCTGTTAGAGAAGAGGAATACTGTACCTTAGGTCACCTTCTTTTCTTTGAGACTCGTCTGAAGTTCCAAAACTTCCCTAACAGTGTGCTTTTCTGGTAAGACACTGCTCTGAAGCAATTTACAGCCATTCCTTGCTTCTCTTTCAAAGCCACGCAGTCAGGGGGTGAGAAGGTCCAGCGTTCATGATCCATGCTGGGTGCATGTTCTGCCGGGTATCCCCCACAGATTCCTTTAGTACCCTGTTGCTGGAGGGGATGAGCCTGCTGCCCACCATCCAGTCACCTGGCCTTTGAAAGGCAAAGGAAATGACAGGGCTACTGTCTAAGCAGTGTCGATTTATAGGGGAAATTCAATTGCCTATATAGGGTAAGGGATAACATTAGGCCTGGAATTTGGGGAAGTCCAGGGGGGGAGAAACTAGGAACCAATTACTAGGAGAATGACTGTAGAAGCCACCTCAAACAATCCAACGGTGTGTGGATGAGATGGCCATGGTTGATCAGCATTTCCTTGAAGCTACTTGACTCCTGTCCTGATTCATACCCAGGGTTGTCTCTTGGCCACCATCTTGTCCACTAGTCCCTGGAGTGTTAGTCGCATTCTTATTGACTTAGTGACCTCTTTACCCTGAGCACCACAGAGGATGATGATCACCTGTGTAAGTGACGCTTTAGCACATCCACAAAGAGAAATCCTATAGCCTGAAATCAAATTCCACTTGTAATTTTGTTTTGTATCATTCTGTCGTCTGGTAACTTTGGTTGCAAGATCGAGGCTGAGTGATGTGCGTAGTTGGCTGCTTCTGATGCTCTCTCTATCCACTATTGTTTGGTATCCTTTCCTAATCCCTTCCACTCTCATCTCCAGATTGTGAGAAGTGTCAGAAGTTCTTCCTGAAAAGCTGTGCTGCTCATGGACCCCCAGTGTTTCTAAAGGACAACCCAGTGGATAAGGGACATCCTAGTCCGGCTTTCCTCAGTGTGCCCACTGGACTTAGAATTGGCCCATCCAGCATTCCTGAGGCTGGGCTTGGAGTGTTTAATGAAGCATCTGATCTGCCACAGGGGTTGCACTTTGGTCCTTTTGAGGGCAAGATCACAGAAGTGGAACAGGAATCCAACAGAGGGTACAGCTGGCAGGTAAGAAATACATCCCTTTCCAGTCTGGTGGCTTTCCACCTGCCTGCTGTTTGTTTGGTCCATGTGTCCGGTTCATGTGTCCTTCTACACATTATGGCATGAGTGAAGCCAACATTATTACATCACAGAATCCTTACTGAAGTTCAGCATTGATGAGATCACTGGGCTGTAAAAGCAAAGCAGTTCGATCTCAGCTGTGGGCTTCTACTGTAAGGAAACAAATCAGATTAGGTTTATACTAACACTATGTTATGTCTCAAGATGTGGTTGGACTCATGGAATGTCATGGAACATGATGGTGGTTGAGTTAATAATTCTGCTGAACTATTCCCTTTCCAGAAACATATTAACTGATTTTTCTGAATCTCAAATAGCCAAGAGAACAAAAATCTATGAGTACATGGATGGTAAGGATACTTCTTTGGTCTACTGGATGAGGAAACAGCCATGCTTTCTACATGTGGAGATGACATTTATCTCTAAGACAAGATCATTGTCCTTTCCTTCATTGACTTTTCATGATATGTCCTCTTTGATGTCTATTTGAATGACCTTTGAATACCATGACCGGTTTGGAAAAGCACATTCTATATAAATACTATTTTTTATCATAACATAAACTACTATCTTGAATAAAAGCACATAAAAATGGGCCTTGAGGAATCTAGATCAACTGGGGCATTGACTCACTCTCTCTATAATTATCATTGGTTATGCCTTTCCTGCATCAAAAATATAATACATGGACATTGCATTAAATTGGTGTCCTGACAGCAAAGGTTTTTAGTCTTTTGAAAATTATACACTGTCCAAACAACTTGATACAGAAGGCCTTTAATTTATGAGACATAAACCATACCAGGCACAGTGGAAAAAAAGAAAGAGAGAAGAGAGCCAGGTTCTGGGACAAGCATTGTCATGCAGTGGGCTAATGTAAGGACTGGTGTGCCTACATTACAATTACTGGTTACCCTACTGCCAAACCAGTTGCTTCCCCATGCACCCTGAGGACGTTCAGAGGATGTCCTCATGCTTTGTCTTTGGCGCCAACTTAGAAGACCTGGTTGAAGCTACTGCCTGACACTGTGTCCTTTTTATCTCTCCACTCCATGCTTTTTCTTGGTATCTCTGTCTTCTGCCCCTTCTCTTCTTTGTGTCTCTGCCACTCAAATAGAAAATAATCATAATAATCTTTACCAACTAAACAAAACAAAACTGGAGATGTGGATGAGAGAACGGAGCTGCATCTGGATAATTGATTTGTGAGCAGTTCTGGGAGAGGCTAAAATAACTCCCAGGATGCAGGAGAAAGATCCAAGAGAAAGGACTTCAAAGAATTGCCTTTGGAAAATCTGAGTTGTGCAGCATGTGTGGTAGGCTAGAGTTAGCCAGTGTACATTAACCATATTGTGTGGCATAAAACTGAATGAAATTTGGGGTTTAGGAAAACTCTGTGTGCTTCATGCCCGGTCAAGGAGAAAGGTTGAGTAGGGTTTTGAGGATGAAGGTGAGGAAAGGAAGTAGCAAAGCATGCTTGTCAGAACAAATACGGTATCTACACCTTGGACGTGGGACTTCATTGATCTCACGAGAGAGATACATGTTTGCAATGAGAGCTGTTACAGAATTGGGCTACAAGCAGGATAGAGGCTATCAGAGAACAGATGAGATTCAAGTGTAACAGTGCATGGGAACTCATCATTTATCTCTGCACCAGGTATGTGAACTATGCCCAGAATGATGAGAAGCAGAATTTGGTGGCCTTCCAATACCACAGACAGATAATTTACCGCACCTGCCAAGTCATCAAACCAGGCTGTGAACTTCTAATATGGTATGGGGACGAGTATGGCCAGAAGCTGGGTATCGAAGGAAGCAGTGGGAAGAAAAAGAAGGGAAGAAAAAGGAAGAGCTCACAACAGTGAGAGGTAAGTAGCACTGTTGCTTTTAAAATAAGTAAAGGAGTCACCTGGGGAATATTTGTCATTCAACTCTAAGGAGTCAAATGGAAAATGACGGCTGGAAAAGCCCAATTCAAATGTGATTTCAATTTAGCAAAAACAAAGACTTACTTCTCAAAAGAAGGGAAGAGTTATAGAGAGACTCAAGCACAGGGAGAGAGAGAGAAAGAGAGAGAGAGAGAGAGCAGGAGAGAGAGAGAGCAGGAGAGATCACCAGTTACTCTTTTAACCCCAAAGGCTGCAATAGGGCCTAGCACGGCAGCCTAGTGACTAAAGTCCTCACCTTGGACACGCTAAGATAAAATATGAGCATCACATTATGTCCTGACTGATTCACTTGCTTCCAGCTTCCTGCTTGTGGCCTGGAGAAGCAGTTGAGGACAACCTCAATCCTTGCGGTGTTATAGCCACAATGGGGACCAGGAAGAAGTTCCTGATGTTAATTTTTTAGTTTGAAACATCTTGGCCTATGGTGGTCACTTGGGAGTGAATCAAAAGACAGATTTTCTCCCTGTCTCTCCTCCTCTTTGTATTTATATATTTCATATATATATATATGTAAAATATTATATTATGTTATATTATATCATATTATATTATATCATATATGTACTGTTTACACTATTTTTTTTAATCTGAATCTGTGAAGTCTATCTCTGGCTAAAACCAGGAGCTCATGTATTTCAGCAGTTTAACTGTTTTGTACTCATATCCTGGGTACATTAAAAGACCAGGGGATAGGATAAGGGGAAGCCAGATCTCAATCTAGTCATTGTATGCTTTAATATTATCATAGTAGTGACTTGAAACAATGTGACCTAATACTGACACATTTTTTATTTCTTTGACTCATGGGAAACTTTGATCTACGTTTTCATTTAGTCATTTTAGCTTTTAAATACTTTGTGCACAAAAATATCCCAGAACATACATTTTACATTTTTTTTTCATTTTTCTTTATATTTTTCACAACTTATATAGTTAATTTAGGTTCAACGGCTATAGGAACATGCGTAAGACTATGATTTGCACATTGTTTCCTTCATGTATCTGAGGTTATGGGCAATATTGAGGGAGAATCCTCACCCAGTTACCCCCTCCACCCCATGTCCTTGATGCGAGGCACACTCTGAGATTCTCACTCAAGTTGTTTTGATAGTTGATCAGTTCTGAAGCGCTGCCAGTCTCA
This sequence comes from Ochotona curzoniae, assembly GCF_017591425.1. Classification (NCBI taxonomy): domain Eukaryota; kingdom Metazoa; phylum Chordata; class Mammalia; order Lagomorpha; family Ochotonidae; genus Ochotona; species Ochotona curzoniae. The sequence continues at coordinate 15,597 of NW_024465215.1, read as the reverse complement.
CCACTCCAAACACAATGAGGTTGTTGAAGAATCCACTGAATGACTTACTCCATCATAGTCTGTTGGCCAGTAGGTCGCTGCCAAAATATAGCTGCATTGGTTGATTGATGTGTTCTGTCTTCTGTCTTGTCTTGGTTAGGGTTCTGAGTCTGGCATTTTGATTATGGAGATCCACAAAGATAAGTTCAAGGTCTGAGGTGTTTACAGTCTAAATTCTTGTATGTACTGGCAAGTACAGCGCCGGGCACATTCCATCATCCTGATAGCTGGTGGTTGCAACTCCTGGGTTGCTTCTGTTTTCAGCCCTGACACCCACTGGAACCAATGGATTTTGCAGTCCAGCCTGGTACTGTCCAGCAAATACTCAGCCCTCACATAAGCCAGTGTGGACTGCCCACTTTTTCACAGCAAACCCCTTTCCATTACCAATTGACAAATTAGCCAGCTGTTAGAGCTATTTTGCCCAGCTTGTCTGACCTCCAGGTCTGGACCACATATTCACCAGTGCAAACTTTGACTTGCCAGGGGAGTTTCCCAACTTCCTCCACTTGATCCTCTCCCTGACCCAGTTCTCAAACATGCCATTGTGTTTTATTTCAGGACTTGGCAAATCTGGCCTTCCATTTGGCTTTGTATGGGCTGGTGAACATTACAAGCCAGAGCAGGTTATGGAAATTACAATTTCCACAATGGTTTCCTTATATTAGAGAGAACATATGTATTTGCTGTTTTGTGATTGACACATTTTATTGAGCATAATGGATTATCTTTGGGACCACATGTTTATCCATGGCATAAGTTTGTTCTTCTTAATAGATAATATTATTCCATGGAGAATAAGTAATACACTTTCTTCAACCATTCTTCTATGGGAGTACATCTGGATTTTTCCATGTCTTTGCTATTGTAGATTGTGCTGCTGCAAATATAGGCTTAGAGATCCCCTTCGCATATGCAGATTTCTTTTCTATTGGGTACATTTCTGGGAGCAGGAGAGCTGTATTGTATGGTAGGTTTCTTTCCAATTCTCCAACCATTCTCCATACTAATTTCCATACTGTTTATATTAGGCGACACTTCTACCTGCAGTGAAGGAGGCTACCATTCTTCGAACATCTTTGCCATTAAGTTGTAACTGGAGATCTGAACTTAGGCCAGCCTCACTGAAGTTAAGTGGTACTCCAACAAGGTTTTAAAGTGTGTCTCTCTGATGGCTTGGGAGTCTAAGCATCTTTTCCTTTGAATCTGATCTTCTGAAAAAATAGTCTGCAGAATCCTTTGCCCTTTACTTCAAAAGTTGTTTGTTTGTTTATTAATGTACCTAGGATTCTGTAGCTCTATGCAAATCCTGCATATTAGTTCTTATTCATTTGTGGGTTGTGCAAGTATTTGCTCTGTTTCTGTTGTTTACCTCCTCACTTTGTTCATTTGTTTCATTTAATGCACAGAAGAAGCTTTTTAGTTTGATGACATCCCATTTGTTCAATTTTGCTTTGATTGCCTGTGCTTTTGGTTACTTTTCTAAGAAATCTTTCCCTGTTGCTACATCTTCGAGTACGCTTCCTATGATTTTCTTGAAAAGTTTGATTGTTTCTGGGTGTAGATTTTGGTCCTTGATCCATTTAGAGCCAAATTTTATAGTTGGACAGTTGTGTTTCTGGCTTCTTACTTCTGCAGCTGCTATACAGTTATCCGAACAGCACTTGCTGAATAGATCCGGATTTTTGTTTGGATAGTTTCCAGCTTTCTTGTCAAAGATTAGTTGACCCTACATGTGTGGACTCCCTTCTGGTGTTTGTATTTACGTAGCTTAATTCCTAAAGACTTAAGTTTACTCTCTTCTATGTTAAAACTTACTCTACTAACAATTTCTCAGCCTTAGAATTATTCGTGTACACCAGTGTCATTGACTTGTGCTCACTAATTCTTTATCCTGCTACTCTGCCAAAGTCTCTTCTGAGTTCCAATAGACTCTTGGATGAGTTTTTTGTTCTCCTAGTTAGAGAATCATGCAGTCTGCTAGTAGCGATAATTTCAGTTCCTCAGTTCAAATTTGGATTGCTTTAATTCTTTTCTGCTTGCCTCATGGCTCTGGCAAGGAATTCCAATACTGTAGTGAAAATCAGTGGTGACAGTGGGCATCCCTGTCTAGTTCCTGGTGTTACTGGGTAGGTTTTCAATCTTTCCCCATTTAGTAAGAAGCTGGTATCTTGGGTTGTTCATGAATTGCTTTGATTGTATTGTGGAATGTTCCTTCTATGTCTGACTTCTTTGCATGTTGAGAGGATCATATGATATTTATTTTTAATTTGTTGATGTGATGTATCACATTTCATGATTGGCTGATGCTGGATCATCCCTGCATCTCTGCAGTGCATGGATGTATCCCACCTGGTCCATATGAATGCTCTGCCTGATGCGCTGTTGGATCTGGTTGGCTAGTATTTTGCTGAGTATCGGGGGTCCTCCCGTCCCGTGGAGGAAATCACCTGACACTTGAGAGAGTCTCCAAGGTGCCTTTATTCTGATCTTCCGTTGTGTCCATTAACTCCGTTGTGACCGTTATGACCGTTACGCTCCAGCCCCTCCCCCGCCAAGCCCCTGCTTAACTGTCAAACTTGACCAATCAACTTAAAGATAACCAAGGCACACCAATCAGGGCAAAGTGCCAATCACAGGGCAGGAAATGGTTAGTGCCCCTAAAGCTCCCCCTTCTTGTTTTATTAAGCAAGGGACCAGGCCTGTCTTAGGTGTTCCGAGTTTTGGCTCCCTTTACCTGTCATGGGCTAACCACGAGGCTAGGAATGTGGTGCCTGTCTTAGGTTGGTGAAGCTGTATCGGATACTTACCTGTCTCTGGCTATTGGTCCAGTATGCCTAGCCAGACTTCTGGAGATTCTCTGTTGTTAAGGGCAAGCACAGCTTGCACTAGCAGCTGTTGTTACTGCTGCTGACGCTGTGCTCAAGGATGAAGCATCCACAGACGCCAAAAATGATATAAGGCCCAGGGCTACTATACCGGCCCATTGGTGTGCAAAGGAAAGATCCTTTAGTATGCAATTTGTCCATTGTTCTACTGTAGCAATCTCTACTTTGCTGCTATGTATGGCTATAATTTGGGATCTTAGTTTCTATGTCAAATTATCAAATCATATGGACCAGCTTCCACTAAGTGATAGCATAGTGGATAGCTCTCTGGACAAATTCAATACTCAGGAACCATTGGTGACAATAGAGGGAGTGACACACATTCCAGGTAGACTAAGCACATAGGAGGTCCCCATATGATGGAAATAAGTGTGGAATACGTACCAGCACTGCAGTGTCAGAGCCATTCCAACATTGGTTAAGGCCTCACTTAACTACAGAGCAATTCAAAAGGGTAACATTAGCACTCATAGAAAAAATAAACATAAATGGAGCTTGTACATATACATAAATAGCATTATAGATAACATCACAACTATAATTAACTTTAACATTTTCTTCCCATATTCTAGAACTATTACTACTATAATTACAATTTCTTATCACTACCTTATCATTAAATGCAAAAGCTGATATATCTGAACACCCACCCCTACTAGTGCAAAGTACCCAGACATTCCAAGACTGAGCAGAAACAGATTGAACAAGGTTACCATGTGTATAGTTATACCCCACAAAGGCAGAATTTGAACAGGTAGGAAATCAATTGGTCACAGCAAGATCAGGTGCTACTCTTTTAGGAGTCACAGTACTTTGACAGCAGTCCATTCTGGGGTCCATTTTTAAGGCCCTAGCCAGCGAGTCAATATTTGCTGCACCCCTTTTATGGTGCAGTTTTAGCTGGAGATTCTGGCTGTCTCCTCTCGGTATCTGAATGAACATCAGGCTGATCAGCATCCACCACATCCACAGGTTCATCTTGCTCTGGCTTTCTTATCACTTGCGTCAAACATTCTGGCACCCACACTGGTCCATCAGAATCCTGCGGAAAAACACAAACCGCTCCTCTCATCCGTTGTAAGACAAGATACGGGCACATCCATTGTTTTGTTAAAACATCCTTCCACATCACCCAATCTTTGCAGGGGCCTGCACCAACAGCGTGCTGTTCGGCAGCAGAATGACCATCCAAATCCAAAATCAAAAAGTTAAAAATATAAGTAACTAAAGCCAATTGATGTTTAGGACTTTTGGGATATAGGGTGGCTCCTACTCCCCCCTTTTTGTTTTATTAATAATGATTTGAGAGTTGCATGGGCACGCTCCACCACAGCCTGGCCTGAGTAATTATATGGGATGCTAGTGGAGTGTTTAATTGCAAATTCAGAACAAAACTTATCAAATGCTTTGGCTGTATAGTCAGGTCCATTATCAGTCTTATAACACTGGGGGATTCCCAGGTTGCAAAGGCCTGAAGGCAATGAGATATAACATCTTGATCCTTTCCCCCTGTATGAGCTGAGTCATAAAGGACCCCAGAGCAGGTATCAATAGAGACATGAACAAAAGAAAGTCGACCAAAACTGGGAACATGGGTAACATCCATCTGCCATATATGATTAGGCATAAGACCACGGGGATTAACCCCAAAGCAAGGCTGGGATAAAAATGGAACACAATTTTGGCATTGTCTAATAATACAAAAATATGGTTGGATCCAATTAGTATACCCCAATACCTGTTGGAAATCATTAAGGGTCTTTAAACCATGCATTCTGTTTTTTTTTTTTTTTTGCGTTTCCATAAGACTTTCTCACCTTCCTGTATACGTCCTCTGAATTTATCAGTGCCATCAGTCAGGCAAGACTTAATCAATGTCCAAAACCTTGACTGTTCCTGGAGGAAGGGGCTCCTGGTGTTCTGCCTTAGCTAAGTCTCTGCCTAAGTGCTTCCATTATGGCAGGATCAAAAGACCCTCATCCAGAAACCATGGAGCGATCCTCTGCAAGGTTTGCAAAAACAACAGTACCATCAGCAGTTTCTGCAATAAAGGCTGCATGTGCGCCAAAAAAGTTAAATTGGCCATATTTCTAACACCGCTGATCGTCGCTAACCTGCAAACTTGACCGATTGTCAAATGGCGAAATTGATCATTAACTGCGAACTTGAATGGGTGCTAGATTGCAAACCTGAATGGCGGTAAACTGCGACCCTGAATGGCGGCAAACCGCTATCGTGAATGAATCTGAATAGTCGCTAGACCCCAGCTTTAATGGTCGCTACCCTGCAAACTTGACTAAATTGACTCATTGCTACCCTGCGAACTTGGCTCGTCGCTAACCTGCAAACTTGATGTGCACGTCCCCGCTGCTATCAGCAGCTCCATGAGGTAACCTGAAACCTCAGCTTAAATGGGCCCCCCGCTGCTCAGGCTTCCTGAGCAAAAAGCTCAGTTGTAAACTAATTCCCCGCTCTAAGCAGCTCACTGAGCAATCTGCTCAGCTTACCTTCCTGGCGTTCACCAGCTGACTTCTATCTGATTCACAGCGCCAGTTATCTTCTATCCGAGTCACAGCACCAGTTATTGGGGGTCCTCCCGTCCTGCGGAAGAAATCACCAGACACTTGAGAGAATCTCCAAGGCGCCTTTATTCTGATCTTCCGTTGTGTCCATTAACTCCGTTGTGATCGTTATGACCGTTATGCTCCAGCCCCTCCCCGGCCAAGCCCCCGCTTAACTGTCAAACTTGACCAATCAACTTAAAGATAACCAAGGCACACCAATCATGGCAAAGGTCCAATCACAGGGCAGGAAATGGTCAGTGCCCCCAACAGCTGAGGATCTTTGAATCTATGTTCTTCAAGAATATCGATTTGTATTTCTGTTTTTGTGTTGTTCCTCTGTGGCTTTGGTGCTAAAGTGATATTGGCTTTATAGAAAGTGTTTGGAAGATCTGCCTCGCTTTCTACTGCTTGGAAAATTTTGTGCAGGATTGGGGAAAATTCCTCTTGAAATGTGTGTTAGAATTCAGCAGTGAAGCCATCTGGTGTAGGACTTTCCTTATTTGGGAGGGCTCTAATTGCTGACATAAAATCATTGCTAATGATAGGCCCATTTAGATTAATTGCTTCTAGATTCAATTGTGGTGGATTGTATGTGTCCAAAGATCTATCCATCTCTTTTAGGTCATCTGATTTGCTACAGATAGTTTATTGTAATATTTCCTGATGGGCTAGTGGGGAGTCTGTTTTGTTAATTTTCTCAAAGAACCAGCTCTTCAATTCATTGACCTTATGTATAGATCTTTTATCTCTATTCCATTTATTTCCTCCCTTGTTTTGATGATTTCCTTTGGCTTCGAATTAGGAGTGCACTGCTGTTTTTTTTTTCCTTCTCCTTCAACTGCAGTGCTGGCCAATTTACTTCATGTTTTTCTAGTTTCTTGACATAAGCACTGATTGAAATGAACTTCTCCCTAGCACTGCTTGATTTCCCTTATGATTTCCTCCCTAACCCACTACTGATTGATTAACATGATTTAGTCTCCATGTGTTTGCAAGTCTTCCTTGGTGTTTTGGACTTCTTGGTTTCTAGCTTCAGTCAATGATGGTCTGAGAAGTTGCTTAGTATAATTTTAAGTTTTAAAATTTGTTGAAGCTTAATTTGTGGCCTATAAGATGGTCAGTTCTGGAGAAGATTCCAATGCTCTGATTTTAAAGAAAAAATGTACTCTCTGTCTGTATGATTAACTGCTTGATAGACGTAAACAAATGCATTTGCTGTAGAGTTTTGTGAGTTCTGTTATTTCTTTGCTTAGTTTCTGTCTCTTTGATCTGTCCTTTGATGTGAATTGGCATTAAGATCCCCCTCTATGATCATATTTTTGTCTGTTTCTTCCATCAAAGCCATTAATATTTGTTTCACACAGCTAGATACTGAGGCATTATGCACAACAACATTTATTATGATGATCTTCTTTCTGAATGTATCCTTGGATCATTATGTGGTGTCCATCTTCATCTCTTTGATGTTCTTTACACCAAAACCTATGTCATCTGATAAAAGAATGTTTAGTCCTGCACGTTTTTGCTTACAATTCACTTGCAATTTCTCTTTCCATCACTTCAGTTTCCATTGCCTCTGATCTTTGTTGGTGAGATGTGTCTCCTCTAAGCAGCAGATTGATGGATTTTGGTTTTCTCCGGTCCTCCTCTATCGCATTTGACTGATGAGTTTAAGCCATTTAAGTTCAGAGTTGTTGTGAGTAAGTGGCAGTTTAGCCCTGTCATTTCATCGATGGGTTGTGCTTTGATTGAGTCTTCTGTTAGCCTTTTAGTGGGATGTTCTCCACATTTGCCTTTTGCTTTGGTAGTTGTTATTCCTTTTTGTCATTCATGGGAATTTCTGTGAGTATCATTTGTGGGGCATGTTTACAAGAAGCAAAATCTTGAAGTTGTTCATTGTGTGAACAACTTCATTTCATTTGCAAAGACAAAGGGAACCTTTGCAATTCGTAAGATGAATTACATGCTGGTCTCTGAATGATATCTATGTTTAATCAGTGACCTAGATTAGGCAAATGCCAGTTATACTGAATAACACACACACACACACACACACACACACACACACACACACAAAAAAAAAAAAAAAAAAAAAAAAAAAACATTCTTTTTTTGAATCTTGTGGACGTAGAGGTATAGAAAAAGGCAATCCTGGGCCCGGCGCGGTGGCGCAAGTGGTTAAAGTCCTCGCCTTGCACGCCCGGGATCCCATATGGGCGCCGGTTCTAATCCCGGCAGCCCCGCTTCCCTTCCAGCTCCCTGCCTGTGTCCTGGGAAAGCAGTGGAGGATGGCCCAAAGCTTTGGGAACCTGCACCCATGTGGGAGACCCGGAAGAGGTTCCTGGCTTCGGATCCGCATAGTATCGGCCCATTGCGCTCACTTGGGGAGTGAATCATTGGACAAAAGATATTCCTCTCTGTCTCTCCTCTCTGTATATCCGCCTTTCCAATCAAAAAATAATAAAAATAAATCTTTAAAAAAAAAGAAAAGAAAAAGGCAATCCTTAATATTAATCACAATAAGACACTATCGGGGATCCTCCCATCCCGCGGAAGAAATCACCTGACATTTGAGAGAGTCTCCAAGGCTCTTTATTCTGATCTTCCATTGTGACCGTTAAATCCGTTGTGACCATTAACGCTGTTATGACCGTTATGACAGTTACGACCATTACGCTCCAGCCCCTCCCCCACCAAGCCACCCGCTTATCTGTAAAACCTGAGAATCAGCTTAAAGATAACCAAGGCACACCAATCAGGGCAAAGGGCCAATCACAAAGCAGGAAATGGTTAGTGTCCCCTAAAGCTCCCCCTTCTTGTTTTATTAAGCAAGGGACCGGGCCTGTCTTAGGTGTTCTGAGTTTGGGCTCCCCTAACCTGTCATGGGCTAACCACGTGGCTAGGAATGTGGTGCCTGTCTTAGGTTGGTGAAGCCATATCGGATACTTACCCGTCTCTGGCTATTGGTCCAGTATGCCTAGCCAGACTTCTGGAGATTCTCTGTTGTTAAGGGCAAGCACAGCTTGCACTAGCAGCTGTTGTTACTGCTGCTGACGCTGTGCTCAAGGATGAAGCATCCACAGACCCCAAAGAATGACAATTAGTAACAAAACCTAAGGCTACTATACCGGCCCATTGGTGTGCAAAGGAAAGATCCTTTAGTTTGCAATTTGTCCATTGTTCTACTGTAGCAATCTCTACTTTGCTGCTATTTATGGCTATAATTTGGGATCTTAGTTTCCATGTCAAATTATCAAATCGTATGGACCAGCTTCCAATAGGTGATAGCATAGCAAATAACTCTCTGGACAAATTCAATGCTCAGGAACCATTGGTGACAATAGAGGGAGTGACACACATTCCAGGTAGACTAAGCACACAGGAGGTTCCTATATGATGGAAATAAGTGTGGAATGCGTACCAGCACCACAATGACAGAGCCATTCCAACATTGGTTAAGGCCTCACTTAACTACAGAGCAATTCAAAAGGGTAACATTAGCACTCATAGAAAAAATAAACGTAAATGGAGCTTGTACATATACATAAATAGCATTATAGATAACATCACAACTACAATTAACTTTAACATTTTCTTCCCATATTCTAGAACTATTACTATTATAATTACAATTTCTTTTCACTACCTTATCAATAAATGCAAAAGCTGATATATCTGAACACCCACCCCTACTAGTGCAAAGTACCCAGACATTCCAAGACTGAGCAGAAACAGATTGAACAAGGTTACCATATGTATAGTTATACCCCCCAAAGGCAGAATTTGAACAGGTAGGAAATAAATTGGTCACAGCAAGATCAGGTGCTACTCTTTTAGGAGTCACAGTACTTTGACAGCAGTCCATTCTGGGGTCCATTTTTAAGGCCCTAGCCAGCGAGTCAATATTTGCTGCACCCCTTTTATGGTGCAGTTTTAGCTAGAGATTCTGGCTGTCTCCTCTCGGTATCTGAATGAACATCAGGCTGATCAGCATCCACCACATCCACAGGTTCATCTTGCTCCGGCTTTCTTATCACTTGCGTCAAATGTTCTGGCACCCACACTGGTCCATCAGAATCCTGCGGAAAAACACAAACCGCTCCTCTCATCCGTTGTAAGACAAGATACGGGCACATCCATTGTTTTGTTAAAACATCCTTCCACATCACCCAATCTTTGCAGGGGCCTGCACCAACAGCGTGGCGTTCGGCATCAGAATGACCATCCAAATCCAGAATCAAAAATTTGAAAATATAAGTAACTAAAGCCAATTGATGTTTAGGACTATTGGGATATAGGGTGGCTCCTACTCCCCCTTTTTGTTTTATTAATAATGATTTGAGAGTTGCATGGGCACGCTCTACCACAGCCTGGCCTGAGTGATTATATGGGATGCCAGTAGAGTATTTAATCGCAAATTCAGAACAAAATTTATCAAATGCTTTGTCTGTAGAGGCAGGTCCATTATCAGTCTTATAACACCGTGGGACTCCCCAGGCTGCAAAGCCTGAAGGCAATGAGATATAACATCTTGAACCTTTCCCCCTGTATGAGCTGAGTCATAAAGGACCCCAGAGCAGGTATCAATAGAGACATGAACAAAAGAAAGTCGACCAAAACTGGGAATATGGGTAACATCCTTCTGCTGTATAAGATTAGGCATAAGACCACGGGGATCCACCCCAAAGCAAGGCTGGGATAAAAATGGGACACAAGCTTGGCATTGTCTAATAATAATGCGGGCAGCATCCCAAGAGATTGGGAAGCGCTTTACCTAGGTTTGTGTGCTAACATGCCACCTTTGGTGAAAGTACTTTGCCTCTTCCTCCACGGAGAATGCTAAGAAGAATCTAGAAGCAGAGTCAGCCTTGTCATTGCCTTGGGCTAAAGATCTAGGCAATGTGCCTGAATAAAGCCCACATAAAGAGAATTCGTCCGGGATAATAAAAATTGTCGGACTTGATTCAGGGCCTCATGCACTGTAGAGTGAGGTAAAATATATTCTACCATCTCAAGGCCTTTAACAGCATTCACCACATATAAGCTGTCAGAAAGAGTGTTCAGGGGCTCAGGCACTAACCACAAGGCCAAAGCAATGGCGGCCAATTCTGCAGTTTGTGGAGAAGAGGAAGCAACTGCAATTGGGAAAATCTGGGTATCCAAGACAACTGCCCCAATACCACCTTTAGCCCCATCTGTAAAAGCAAGCCATGCTCCATTAATGTGCCACTGCTTAACCACCTTGGGAAAGCACAATGGGACTTTTTTGCAAAACTGCACCCATGGATGGGATGGATAATGCGTATCAAATTGCAAAGAAAAGCAGGATAGCAAAATGGCCCAAATATCTACCGTTTGGCATAGACTTGCAAGTATTTCTCTAGAATAAGGGGTAACACATAAGCTAGGATAAACACCAAAGGTTTCTTGGGCTCTCTCCACTGCTTTAAGAATCACTTGGCCCATAAGTTCAGGGAAGGTGGCAAGCACTTTGGAAGGTTGCATGAGTAAATAGATCCAGACTAAAGGCCCCCTCTGCCATAGCAACGCAGCAGGAATACTTTCAGGTATAATCAGAACAGACAATGGTTGTGAAGGATCGCAACGCTCAACCTGAGCTTCTTGGAGTATACGCTGGACTAATTCAAGAGCCTTGCATCCCTCCAAAGTAAGCTCTCGGGGTGGATCTAATGCGGGGTTTTCATGAAGTATAGAAAACAGGGGCTCTAAATCTTTGGTGGTAATACGAAGATATTGTCAGATCCAATTAATATGCCCCAATACCTGCTGGAAATCATTAAGGGTCTTTAAACCATCCATTCTGATTTTAACCTGTAATGAGGCAACCTGACGGACTGTCATCTGTAGTCCCAGATATTTTACATTGCGTCCCTCTTGATTCTTCTAAAGGGCAATGTGCAATTTCCACCATGCCAGTTTTGCTTCAAGCACACTAAGGCGGCCTGCACTTCTTCTTTCTGCTTTTCTGCCACAAGAATGTCATCCATATATGATATATGCAAAGCCGTGAAAACTTTCATCTTACAGTGCACAGTGCTTGAGCTACATATAGTTGATACATAGTAGGACTATTCATCATACCTTGTGGGAGTGCAACCCATTGGTATCTCGGATCTGGGCCTTGATGATTAATAGAAGGCAAAGTAAAGGCAAAACACACTGAATCTTGTGAATGTAGAGGTATAGAAAAAAAAGCAATCCTTAATATCAATCACAATAAGATACCATTCTTTAGGCATTACAGTGGCTAAAGGCACTCCAGGTTGTACTGCACGCATAGTTTGCATAGTGGCATTTAGAGTGCGAAGATCATGCAAAAGCTGCCACTTCCCTGATTTCTTTTTAATAACAAAGATAGGTGTGTTCCATGGAGATACTGAAGGCATTATACATCCCAATGATAATTATTCTAACACTAACTCCTGGGCAGCCAATAACTTTTCAGAGTTTAGGGGCCACTGCAACACCCATATGGGATCATTCGATATCCATGTAATCTTAAATGGCTGTTGTTTTGCAGTGGCCCCAGCTGAAAACCCAACCCTGCCCTTCCTGGGTGTTGTCCTACCACGGTTGGTTCTATTCTTCCTTGTTCTTCTTTACCTAGACCCTTTCCTGAATAACCCATATTCTGGATGATATTCCATGCTTGTTGGCTTCCTGTTTGGTAGTACTCATTGCTCAGACGAAGTCCCATAGCACTTAAGACTTCCCGGCCCCATAGGGTCACAGGGATGGCACAAACATAAGGCTGAAAGGACCCTTCGTGACCTTCGTGGTCCACCCAGGAAATAACACATGCACTCTGTTGTGGTAGCTAGCCACTCCTAAGCCTCATAAGGTTTGATTAGATTGCTTTAGACACCATTTTTTTGGCCAATCTGATTGTCTAATAATGCTGACATCTGCCCTGGTGTCCAAAAGGCCTTTGAATGGGGTGCCACGTAGCATAAGGGTGGCCAATGGTTGGTCCTTGAGGGAGACAGATAGATTAACTAAGGAGTCTCCAGAGGATCCAAAGCCTTTGTCCCCATGGGTGCCATGGCGACTTCGCCAAATCTCAAGACAGCTAGGAAGAACTAACAGTTGGGCAATACGCTCTCCTGGAATTATAACAGTTATTCCCTTTGGCAAAGAAACCATAACTTTGACAATGCCAGTATAATGCAAATCAATTACTCCTGGGTGAACAATCAGGCCCTGCATGGTCTTACAACTCCGTCCAAACACCAATCTCACTGTGCCATTAGGAAGTGGTCTGTGAAAATCAGTACCAAGTGCCTGTGGGCCCATCTCAGGGGTTAATACCATGTGGGAGGTGGCACAGAGGTCCAATCCTGTGTTTCCAGGCGTGGCTCCGCACATTGCTTGGTTGCCTGTTTTGTCTGCTCCTGGTGCACCCCGTATGCTCTGTGGGGGCCCTGGGATACTAGGCCCCTCTGCCCGTTTTTTGGCTTAAAGTTCCCTTCCAGGGGGTGGCCAGAAATATCTCGCACTGAGTGACACTCATTAGCCCAGTGATTCCCCTTCCTACATCTCGGGCATAACCAAGGCTGAGGAGGAGGATGAGTGGGCTCTTTTTGGTGGCAGTGTCTTTTAAAGTGCCCCGGTTTACCGCATCTGAAGCATATCTGATTAAGCCCTTTAAACCCCTTCTCCTATTTCATAGCATTCATTATCACTTTAGCCTGTTCCCTTGCCTGTATAACTCCAGCTGTAACTTGATCATGGATATCTCTACAGATTTTAATCCATGTATCCAAGTCCTTATGCTTTCAAGGGTGTATTTATTCATGGCACCATTTATTAGCATTTTCATAGGCCAATTGCTTCACTAATGGCATAGCTTGTTCTACATCAGGAAACAATTTTGATGCAAGCTCCATGAGGCGGCTCACAAAGTCCCCATAGGGCTCATTAGGCGCTTGGGTCACTTTAGATATAGAAAAGCGCAGATCGCCTTTGCTATGAAGGGCCCTCCAAGCATTATGCCCTATGATGGATATCTGGGCATAAACAGGGTTGGGGTAATCTATTTGGTTTTTTTGTCCTGCTTAAGCACCTTCCCCAAGGAGTACGTCTACGTCTCATGCAGAATTGCCTGCTTGGGCATTAGGGCATGCAGCGTCTAGTGCTAACTCACGGCAGGCTGACCGCCAGACCAAATACTGTCCAGGGGACAGGGTGGCTTTAGCTAATTTTTCCAATCATCAGGGGTCAATGACGAGCCTGCTATCTGTTCGAGCACTGAGAGGGTGAAGGGGGCATGAATACCATAGGAATCAACAGCGGTCTTCAAATCTTTAATTAACTTGAAATCAAGTGAGACCCAGGAGCGAACTGGGGGATTTTGTGCTCTATCCTTTGTAACTGGAAACACTTTCCCTGCCTTGGCAAAATTGCGCCATGAACTTGCACCCTGAGGCGAGGGGTCACTTACACGAGATCCCTTTTGCTCCTGGCATTGCCAAGGCGGCACAGTTGGCATGAGTGGAAGGTCTCCCAGAGGGGAGGCAGCTGCCAGACAAACTTTTTGATTACATTGAAGTGGTCTCTAGTTTCTGCGCAAGTTCATCAATATCCTCGCCAGAGGCCCCGCCTGACTGCCTGAGTCTGAGTATTCTTCACTGCTATCTCCACCTTTCAAGGAAGTTTCTTCCTGCATTGAATAAGTTAAATTGCCCATGTTTCTAACACAAATCAGATCCTTGCTAACCTGCAAACTTGACTGATCATTAAATCACGAAATTGTGTGATTGTTAACCACAAACTTGAATGGGCACTAGACTTCGAACCTGAATGGGCCATAAACATGATGGATCGTGAATGGGCTGTAAATGTGATTGTAAATGGGCGGTAAATGCGATTGTAAATGGGTGGTAAACATGATCGTGAGTGAACCTGAATGATTCTGAATGGCTGTTAGACCACTAGCCTGAAGGGTTGCTAGGCCTGCGCTTTAATGGTCGCTACCCCGCAAACTTGACTGGTCACTACCCTGCCAACTTGATTCATCTTGACCTTTCGAAGTTGACGTGCACATCCCCGCTGCTATAGCAGTTTCCAGAGCAAAAGTCTCAGTTGTAAATTAATTCCCGCTGGAAGCAGCTACCTAAGCGATCTGCTCAGCTTACCTTCCTTGCATTCATCAGCTGACTTCTATCAAAACAAAAGCGCCAATATTCTTCTATCTGAGTCACAGTACAATTATCAGGGTCCTCCTGTCCGGAGGAAGAAATTACTCGACAATTGAGACAGAGTCTCCGATTTGCTTTGTTCCGCTCCTCTGTTAAAAACTGTTATGACCATTAAGTCCGTTAGGCTGACCCCCACCCCCACTAAGCTCCCTGCTTATCTGTCAAACTTGTCCAATCAGCTTAAAGATAGCCAAGGCACACCAATCAAGGCAAAGGTCCAGTCACAGGGAAAGAAATGGTCAGTGTCCCCAACACTCATTCTCGACTGGTTCGAGAATAGACTAGTATGACCACTATGGATGTCAGCATGGAGATTGATAAGAAAACTAAAAATGGACCTGCCATATGATCCAGCTAGCCCACTGATGGGAATATATCCAAAAGAAATGAAATCTGCATGTGAGAAGGGAATCGGTATTCCTCTGTAACAGCAGCACAATATACAATACCAATGACGTGGGAATAGCATAGATGCCCATCCATAGAGGAGCACACAAGAAAACGATGGTTATTGTGGTTACAGAAAATGGGTGGACACCACCGTCAACTCAGAGATCTGGCACTCCCCAAAGCCTGCCAATTCCATGTACAGGCTGATGATGCACAAAAGCCAACATTCCCTGTCCATAGTTTTTTTCTGCAAAACAAAGTGTTTGAAAATTCCATTGTCCACTAAGGGATCCATGTGATTTATACTGCAAAATTATATGATATTTGCTAAAAAGTAATACTGAAAATGTAAGGGATCTACATGATACATACTGCAAAATCATGAAAATGTATTATCAAACAAGAATATGAAAATTCATGGGACTCTTTAGCCACCTGACTCTAATGTGGCTAACACACAAAATGCAACTTTGACAACAACTTTATGTTTTGTATCTT